>NW_027189173.1:786796-816964 GCF_040958095.1 Procambarus clarkii
ATTTAAACAAAATATCATCGAATTAGGCAATATTTTGCAGTTTTTGCACGTTTTTGTTAATTTTCAGTTTATTGTTATTAAATCATTAAATATACGATAAAAATGATGCAAACACATAATTGATCAGAAAATAACCTTAAATACTTCATTTTTAATCATCTATTTGTTTCTCGTTAAAATACTGAGTAAGATATTGAAAAGGGAGAAGTTCTGTTTTTATTGCAAATATCGACTTTCAGCCGGATTAGAACGGTTTTACGTGGACATCTTCCACCGGTAATATAAACCGAAAATCAGGAACATTTTAGTTAAGTTTAATGAAAACACATTGATTTTTATCATTTGTATTGGAAGCAACATCTTTTTACGTCTTTTCTAGGGTCTAAAAAATACGAACGTCGCTCTAGGATTCGAAGTTAAAATCCTCAAATTTGGCATAATAATGACTTTTTCACGTTTTTCATGTAGTTTGATATTACGTAAATATATTCATTTTTACCAATATTTCGATACTATTTCATGTAGTATCACGATATGTGATTTAGCTTTCAAATCTCAGATTTTCGCATAATATTGCATTTTATGCAAGTTTTCTTGCATTTTGTTTTGTACTAAAAATCATCGAATTTAGCAATATTTTGACCTTTATCATCCCTTTTCCTTTATGTGATTTAAACAAAATATCATCGAATTAGGCAATATTTTTGCAGTTTTTCCATTTTTTTGTGAATTTCAGTTTATTGTTATTAATTCATTAATTATACGATAAAAATTATGCAAACACATAATTAATCAGAAAATAACCTTAAATACTTAATTTTCAATCATCTATTTGTTTCTCGTTATAATACTGAGAAAGATATTGAAAAGGGGAGAAGTTCTGTTTTATTGCAAATATCGACGTTTGACCCGGATTAGAACGGTTTTACATGTACATCTTCCATCGGTAATATAAACCGAAAATCAGGAACATTTTAGTTAAGTGTAATTAAAACACATTGATTTTTATCATTTGTATTGGAAGCAACATCTTTATACGTCTTTTCTAGGGTCTAAAAAATACGAACGTCGCTCTATGATTCGAAGTAAAATCCTCAAATTTGGCATAATAATGACTTTTTCACGTTTTTCATGTAGTTTGATATTACGTAAATATATTCATTTACACCAATATTTCAATACTATTTCATGTAGTATCACGATATGTGATTTGGCCTTCAAATCTCAGATTTTCGCATAATATTGCATTTTAAGCAAGTTTTCTTGCATTTTGTTTCGTACTAAAAATCATCGAATTCAGCAATATTTTGACGTTTATCATCCCCCTTTTCCTTTATGTGATTTAAACAAAATATCATCGAATTAGGCAATATTTTGCAGTTTTTGCACGTTTTTGTTAATTTTCAGTTTATTGTTATTAAATCATTAAATATACGATAAAAATGATGCAAACACATAATTGATCAGAAAATAACCTTAAATACTTCATTTTTAATCATCTATTTGTTTCTCGTTAAAATACTGAGTAAGATATTGAAAAGGGAGAAGTTCTGTTTTTATTGCAAATATCGACTTTCAGCCGGATTAGAACGGTTTTACGTGGACATCTTCCACCGGTAATATAAACCGAAAATCAGGAACATTTTAGTTAAGTTTAATGAAAACACATTGATTTTTATCATTTGTATTGGAAGCAACATCTTTTTACGTCTTTTCTAGGGTCTAAAAAATACGAACGTCGCTCTAGGATTCGAAGTTAAAATCCTCAAATTTGGCATAATAATGACTTTTTCACGTTTTTCATGTAGTTTGATATTACGTAAATATATTCATTTTTACCAATATTTCGATACTATTTCATGTAGTATCACGATATGTGATTTAGCTTTCAAATCTCAGATTTTCGCATAATATTGCATTTTATGCAAGTTTTCTTGCATTTTGTTTTGTACTAAAAATCATCGAATTTAGCAATATTTTGACCTTTATCATCCCCTTTTCCTTTATGTGATTTAAACAAAATATCATCGAATTAGGCAATATTTTGCAGTTTTTCCATTTTTTTGTGAATTTTCAGTTTATTGTTATTAATTCATTAATTATACGATAAAAATTATGCAAACACATAATTAATCAGAAAATAACCTTAAATACTTAATTTTCAATCATCTATTTGTTTCTCGTTATAATACTGAGAAAGATATTGAAAAGGGGAGAAGTTCTGTTTTTATTGCAAATATCGACGTTTGACCCGGATTAGAACGGTTTTACATGTACATCTTCCATCGGTAATATAAACCGAAAATCAGGAACATTTTAGTTAAGTGTAATTAAAACACATTGATTTTTATCATTTGTATTGGAAGCAACATCTTTATACGTCTTTTCTAGGGTCTAAAAAATACGAACGTCGCTCTATGATTCGAAGTAAAATCCTCAAATTTGGCATAATAATGACTTTTTCACGTTTTTCATGTAGTTTGATATTACGTAAATATATTCATTTACACCAATATTTCAATACTATTTCATGTAGTATCACGATATGTGATTTGGCCTTCAAATCTCAGATTTTCGCATAATATTGCATTTTAAGCAAGTTTTCTTGCATTTTGTTTCGTACTAAAAATCATCGAATTCAGCAATATTTTGACGTTTATCATCCCTTTTCCTTTATGTGATATAAACAAAATATCATCGAATTAGGCAATATTTTGCTGTTTTTCCACGTTATTGTGAATTTTCAGTTTATTGCTATTAATTCATTAAATATACGATAAAAATGATGCAAACACATAATTGATTAGAAATTAACCTTAAACACTTCATTTTCAATCAACTATTTGTTTCTCGTTAAAATACTGAGTAAGATATTGGAAAGGGGAGAAGTTCTGTTTTTATTGCATATATCGACGTTTCAGCCGGATTAGATCGGTTTTACGTGTACATCTTCCATACGTAATATAAACGGAAAATCAGGAACAATTTAGTTAATTCTAATGAAAACACATTGATTTTTATCATTTGTATTTGAAACAACATTGTCATATGTCTTTTCTTGGATCTAAATAATACGAAACCTCGCTCTATGATTTGAAGGTAAAATCCTCAAATATGGTAATATAGTGACCTTTTTCACGTTATTCATGTAGTGTGATTTTACGTATATATATTCGTTTTTTACCAATATTTCGATACTACCTAATGTTTTCTCACGATATGTGATTTGGCCTTCAAATCTCAGAATTTCGCAAATTTTGCATTTTTAAGCAAGTTTTCATGCATTTTGTTTTGTACTAAAAATCATTGAATTTAGCAATATTTTGACCTTTATCATCCCCCCTTTTCCTTTATGTGATTTAAACAAAATATCATCGAATTAGGCAATATTTTGCAGTTTTTGCACGTTTTTGTTAATTTTCAGTTTATTGTTATTAAATCATTAAATATACGATAAAAATGATGCAAACACATATTTGATCTGAAAATAACCTTAAATACTTCATTTTTAATCATCTATTTGTTTCTCGTTAAAATACTGAGAAAGATATTAAAAAGGGGAGAAGTTCTGTTTTTATTGCAAATATCGACTTTCAGCCGGATTAGAACGGTTTTACGTGGACATCTTCCATCGGTAATATAAACCGAAAATCAGGAACATTTTAGTTAAGTTTAATGAAAACACATTGATTTTTATCATTTGTATTGGAAGCAACATCTTTATACGTCTTTTCTAGGGTCTAAAAAATACGAACGTCGCTCTAGGATTCGAAGTTAAAATCCTCAAATTTGGCATAATAATGACTTTTTCACGTTTTTCATGTAGTTTGATATTACGTAAATATATTCATTTTTACCAATATTTCGATACCATTTCATGTAGTATCACGATATGTGATTTACCTTTCAAATCTCAGATTTTCGCATAATATTGCATTTTAAGCAAGTTTTCTTGCATTTTGTTTTGTACTAAAAATCATCGAATTTAACAATATTTTGACCTTTATCATCCCCTTTTCCTGTATGTGATTTAAACAAAATATCATCGAATTAGGCAATATTTTGCAGTTTTTCCATTTTTTTGTGAATTTTCAGTTTATTGTTATTAATTCATTAAATATACTATAAAAATTATGCAAACACATAATTGATCAGAAAATAACCTTAAATACTTAATTTTCAATCATCTATTTGTTTCTCGTTATAATACTGAGAAAGATATTGAAAAGGGGAGAAGTTCTGTTTTTATTGCAAATATCGACGTTTGACCCGGATTAGAACGGTTTTACATGTACATCTTCCATCGGTAATATAAACCGAAAATCAGGAACATTTTAGTTAAGTGTAATGAAAACACATTGATTTTTATCATTTGTATTGGAAGCAACATCTTTATACGTCTTTTCTAGGGTCTAAAAAATATGAACGTCGCTCTATGATTCGAAGTAAAATCCTCAAATTTGGCATAATAATGACTTTTTCACGTTTTTCATGTAGTTTGATATTACGTAAATATATTCATTTACACCAATATTTCAATACTATTTCATGTAGTATCACGATATGTGATTTGGCCTTCAAATCTCAGATTTTCGCATAATATTGCATTTTAAGCAAGTTTTCTTGCATTTTGTTTCGTACTAAAAATCATCGAATTCAGCAATATTTTGACGTTTATCATCCCCTTTTCCTTTATGTGATATAAACAAAATATCATCGAATTAGGCAATATTTTGCTGTTTTTCCACGTTATTGTGAATTTTCAGTTTATTGCTATTAATTAATTAAATATATGATAAAAATGATGCAAACTCATAATTGATTAGAAATTAACCTTAAACACTTCATTTTCAATCAACTATTTGTTTCTCGTTAAAATACTGAGTAAGATATTGGAAAGGGGAGAAGTTCTGTTTTTATTGCATATATCGACGTTTCAGCCGGATTAGATCGGTTTTACGTGTACATCTTCCATCGGTAATATAAACGGAAAATCAGGGACAATTTAGTTAATTCTAATGAAAACACATTGATTTTTATCATTTGTATTTGAAACAACATTGTCATATGTCTTTTCTTGGATCTAAATAATACGAAACCTCGCTCTATGATTTGAAGGTAAAATCCTCAAATATGGTAATATAGTGACCTTTTTCACGTTATTCATGTAGTGTGATTTTACGTATATATATTCGTTTTTACCAATATTTCGATACTACCTAATGTTTTCTCACGATATGTGATTTGGCCTTCAAATCTCAGAATTTCGCAAATTTTGCATTTTTAAGCAAGTTTTCTTGCATTTTGTTTTGTACTAAAAATCATTGAATTTAGCAATATTTTGACCTTTATCATCCCCCTTTTCCTTTATGTGATTTAAACAAAATATCATCGAATTAGGCAATATTTTGCAGTTTTGCACGTTTTTGTTAATTTTCAGTTTATTGTTATTAAATCATTAAATATACGATAAAAATGATGCAAACACATAATTGATCAGAAAATAACCTTATATACTTCATTTTTAATCATCTAATTGTTTCTCGTTAAAATACTGAATAAGATATTGAAAAGGGAGAAGTTCTGTTTTTATTGCAAATATCGACTTTCAGCCGGATTAGAACGGTTTTACGTGGACATCTTCCATCGGTAATATAAACCGAAAATCAGGAACATTTTAGTTAAGTTTAATGAAAACACATTGATTTTTATCATTTGTATTGGAAGCAACATCTTTATACGTCTTTTCTAGGGTCTAAAAAATACGAACGTCGCTCTAGGATTCGAAGTTAAAATCCTCAAATTTGGCATAATAATGACTTTTTCACGTTTTTCATGTAGTTTGATATTACGTAAATATATTCATTTTTACCAATATTTCGATACTATTTCATGTAGTATCACGATATGTGATTTAGCTTTCAAATCTCAGATTTTCGCATAATATTGCATTTTATGCAAGTTTTCTTGCATTTTGTTTTGTACTAAAAATCATCGAATTTAGCAATATTTTGACCTTTATCATCCCCTTTTCCTTTATGTGATTTAAACAAAATATCATCGAATTAGGCAATATTTTGCAGTTTTTCCATTTTTTGTGAATTTTCAGTTTATTGTTATTAATTCATTAAATATACGATAAAAATTATGCAAACACATAATTAATCACAAAATAACCTTAAATACTTAATTTTCAATCATCTATTTGTTTCTCGTTATAATACTGAGAAAGATATTGAAAAGGGGAGAAGTTCTGTTTTTATTGCAAATATCGACGTTTGACCCGGATTAGAACGGTTTTACATGTACATCTTCCATCGGTAATATAAACCGAAAATCAGGAACATTTTAGTTAAGTGTAATGAAAACACATTGATTTTTATCATTTGTATTGGAAGCAACATCTTTATACGTCTTTTCTAGGGTCTAAAAAATACGAACGTCGCTCTATGATTCGAAGTAAAATCCTCAAATTTGGCATAATAATGACTTTTTCACGTTTTTCATGTAGTTTGATATTACGTAAATATATTCATTTACACCAATATTTCAATACTATTTCATGTAGTATCACGATATGTGATTTGGCCTTAAAATCTCAGATTTTCGCATAATATTGCATTTTAAGCAAGTTTTCTTGCATTTTGTTTCGTACTAAAAATCATCGAATTCAGCAATATTTTGACGTTTATCATCCCCTTTTCCTTTATTTGATATAAACAAAATATCATCGAATTAGGCAATATTTTGCTGTTTTTCCACGTTATTGTGAATTTTCAGTTTATTGCTATTAATTCATTAAATATACGATAAAAATGATGCAAACACATAATTGATTAGAAATTAACCTTAAACACTTCATTTTCAATCAACTATTTGTTTCTCGTTAAAATACTGAGTAAGATATTGGAAAGGGGAGAAGTTCTGTTTTTATTGCATATATCGACGTTTCAGCCGGATTAGATCGGTTTTACGTGTACATCTTCCATACGTAATATAAACGGAAAATCAGGAACAATTTAGTTAATTCTAATGAAAACACATTGATTTTTATCATTTGTATTTGAAACAACATTGTCATATGTCTTTTCTTGGATCTAAATAATACGAAACCTCGCTCTATGATTTGAAGGTAAAATCCTCAAATATGGTAATATAGTGACCTTTTTCACGTTATTCATGTAGTGTGATTTTACGTATATATATTCGTTTTTACCAATATTTCGATACTACCTAATGTTTTCTCACGATATGTGATTTGGCCTTCAAATCTCAGAATTTCGCAAATTTTGCATTTTTAAGCAAGTTTTCTTGCATTTTGTTTTGTACTAAAAATCATTGAATTTAGCAATATTTTGACCTTTATCATCCCCCTTTTCCTTTATGTGATTTAAACAAAATATCATCGAATTAGGCAATATTTTGCAGTTTTTGCACGTTTTTGTTAATTTTCAGTTTATTGTTATTAAATCATTAAATATACGATAAAAATGATGCAAACACATAATTGATCTGAAAATAACCTTAAATACTTCATTTTTAATCATCTATTTGTTTCTCGTTAAAATACTGAGTAAGATATTAAAAAGGGGAGAAGTTCTGTTTTTATTGCAAATATCGACTTTCAGCCGGATTAGAACGGTTTTACGTGGACATCTTCCATCGGTAATATAAACCGAAAATCAGGAACATTTTAGTTAAGTTTAATGAAAACACATTGATTTTTATCATTTGTATTGGAAGCAACATCTTTATACGTCTTTTCTAGGGTCTAAAAAATACGAGCGTCGCTCTAGGATTCGAAGTTAAAATCCTCAAATTTGGCATAATAATGACTTTTTCACGTTTTTCATGTAGTTTGATATTACGTAAATATATTCATTTTTACCAATATTTCGATACTATTTCATGTAGTATCACGATATGTGATTTAGCTTTCAAATCTCAGATTTTCGCATAATATTGCATTTTATGCAAGTTTTCTTGCATTTTGTTTTGTACTAAAAATCATCGAATTTAGCAATATTTTGACCTTTATCATCCCCTTTTCCTTTATGTGATTTAAACAAAATATCATCGAATTAGGCAATATTTTGCAGTTTTTCCATTTTTTTGTGAATTTTCAGTTTATTGTTATTAATTCATTAAATATACGATAAAAATTATGCAAACACATAATTAATCACAAAATAACCTTAAATACTTAATTTTCAATCATCTATTTGTTTCTCGTTATAATACTGAGAAAGATATTGAAAAGGGGAGAAGTTCTGTTTTTATTGCAAATATCGACGTTTGACCCGGATTAGAACGGTTTTACATGTACATCTTCCATCGGTAATATAAACCGAAAATCAGGAACATTTTAGTTAAGTGTAATGAAAACACATTGATTTTTATCATTTGTATTGGAAGCAACATCTTTATACGTCTTTTCTAGGGTCTAAAAAATACGAACGTCGCTCTATGATTCGAAGTAAAATCCTCAAATTTGGCATAATAATGACTTTTTCACGTTTTTCATGTAGTTTGATATTACGTAAATATATTCATTTACACCAATATTTCAATACTATTTCATGTAGTATCACGATATGTGATTTGGCCTTAAAATCTCAGATTTTCGCATAATATTGCATTTTAAGCAAGTTTTCTTGCATTTTGTTTCGTACTAAAAATCATCGAATTCAGCAATATTTTGACGTTTATCATCCCCTTTTCCTTTATTTGATATAAACAAAATATCATCGAATTAGGCAATATTTTGCTGTTTTTCCACGTTATTGTGAATTTTCAGTTTATTGCTATTAATTCATTAAATATACGATAAAAATGATGCAAACACATAATTGATTAGAAATTAACCTTAAACACTTCATTTTCAATCAACTATTTGTTTCTCGTTAAAATACTGAGTAAGATATTGGAAAGGGGAGAAGTTCTGTTTTTATTGCATATATCGACGTTTCAGCCGGATTAGATCGGTTTTACGTGTACATCTTCCATACGTAATATAAACGGAAAATCAGGAACAATTTAGTTAATTCTAATGAAAACACATTGATTTTTATCATTTGTATTTGAAACAACATTGTCATATGTCTTTTCTTGGATCTAAATAATACGAAACCTCGCTCTATGATTTGAAGGTAAAATCCTCAAATATGGTAATATAGTGACCTTTTTCACGTTATTCATGTAGTGTGATTTTACGTATATATATTCGTTTTTACCAATATTTCGATACTACCTAATGTTTTCTCACGATATGTGATTTGGCCTTCAAATCTCAGAATTTCGCAAATTTTGCATTTTTAAGCAAGTTTTCTTGCATTTTGTTTTGTACTAAAAATCATTGAATTTAGCAATATTTTGACCTTTATCATCCCCCTTTTCCTTTATGTGATTTAAACAAAATATCATCGAATTAGGCAATATTTTGCAGTTTTTGCACGTTTTTGTTAATTTTCAGTTTATTGTTATTAAATCATTAAATATACGATAAAAATGATGCAAACACATAATTGATCTGAAAATAACCTTAAATACTTCATTTTTAATCATCTATTTGTTTCTCGTTAAAATACTGAGTAAGATATTAAAAAGGGGAGAAGTTCTGTTTTTATTGCAAATATCGACTTTCAGCCGGATTAGAACGGTTTTACGTGGACATCTTCCATCGGTAATATAAACCGAAAATCAGGAACATTTTAGTTAAGTTTAATGAAAACACATTGATTTTTATCATTTGTATTGGAAGCAACATCTTTATACGTCTTTTCTAGGGTCTAAAAAATACGAGCGTCGCTCTAGGATTCGAAGTTAAAATCCTCAAATTTGGCATAATAATGACTTTTTCACGTTTTTCATGTAGTTTGATATTACGTAAATATATTCATTTTTACCAATATTTCGATACTATTTCATGTAGTATCACGATATGTGATTTAGCTTTCAAATCTCAGATTTTCGCATAATATTGCATTTTAAGCAAGTTTTCTTGCATTTTGTTTTGTACTAAAAATCATCGAATTTAACAATATTTTGACCTTTATCATCCCCTTTTCCTGTATGTGATTTAAACAAAATATCATCGAATTAGGCAATATTTTGAAGTTTTCCATTTTTTTGTGAATTTTCAGTTTATTGTTATTAATTCATTAAATATACTATAAAAATTATGCAAACACATAATTGATCAGAAAATAACCTTAAATACTTAATTTTCAATCATCTATTTGTTTCTCGTTATAATACTGAGAAAGATATTGAAAAGGGGAGAAGTTCTGTTTTTATTGCAAATATCGACGTTTGACCCGGATTAGAACGGTTTTACATGTACATCTTCCATCGGTAATATAAACCGAAAATCAGGAACATTTTAGTTAAGTGTAATGAAAACACATTGATTTTTATCATTTGTATTGGAAGCAACATCTTTATACGTCTTTTCTAGGGTCTAAAAAATACGAACGTCGCTCTATGATTCGAAGTAAAATCCTCAAATTTGGCATAATAATGACTTTTTCACGTTTTTCATGTAGTTTGATATTACGTAAATATATTCATTTACACCAATATTTCAATACTATTTCATGTAGTATCACGATATGTGATTTGGCCTTCAAATCTCAGATTTTCGCATAATATTGCATTTTAAGCAAGTTTTCTTGCATTTTGTTTCGTACTAAAAATCATCGAATTCAGCAATATTTTGACGTTTATCATCCCCTTTTCCTTTATGTGATATAAACAAAATATCATCGAATTAGGCAATATTTTGCTGTTTTTCCACGTTATTGTGAATTTTCAGTTTATTGCTATTAATTCATTAAATATACGATAAAAATGATGCAAACACATAATTGATTAGAAATTAACCTTAAACACTTCATTTTCAATCAACTATTTGTTTCTCGTTAAAATACTGAGTAAGATATTGGAAAGGGGAGAAGTTCTGTTTTTATTGCATATATCGACGTTTCAGCCGGATTAGATCGGTTTTACGTGTACATCTTCCATACGTAATATAAACGGAAAATCAGGGACAATTTAGTTAATTCTAATGAAAACACATTGATTTTTATCATTTGTATTTGAAACAACATTGTCATATGTCTTTTCTTGGATCTAAATAATACGAAACCTCGCTCTATGATTTGAAGGTAAAATCCTCAAATATGGTAATATAGTGACCTTTTTCACGTTATTCATGTAGTGTGATTTTACGTATATATATTCGTTTTTACCAATATTTCGATACTACCTAATGTTTTCTCACGATATGTGATTTGGCCTTCAAATCTCAGAATTTCGCAAATTTTGCATTTTTAAGCAAGTTTTCTTGCATTTTGTTTTGTACTAAAAATCATTGAATTTAGCAATAATTTGACCTTTATCATCCCCCTTTTCCTTTATGTGATTTAAACAAAATATCATCGAATTAGGCAATATTTTGCAGTTTTTGCACGTTTTTGTTAATTTTCAGTTTATTGTTATTAAATCATTAAATATACGATAAAAATGATGCAAACACATAATTGATCTGAAAATAACCTTAAATACTTCATTTTTAATCATCTATTTGTTTCTCGTTAAAATACTGAGTAAGATATTAAAAAGGGGAGAAGTTCTGTTTTTATAGCAAATATCGACTTTCAGCCGGATTAGAACGGTTTTACGTGGACATCTTCCATCGGTAATATAAACCGAAAATCAGGAACATTTTAGTTAAGTTTAATGAAAACACATTGATTTTTATCATTTGTATTGGAAGCAACATCTTTATACGTCTTTTCTAGGGTCTAAAAAATACGAGCGTCGCTCTAGGATTCGAAGTTAAAATCCTCAAATTTGGCATAATAATGACTTTTTCACGTTTTTCATGTAGTTTGATATTACGTAAATATATTCATTTTTACCAATATTTCGATACTATTTCATGTAGTATCACGATATGTGATTTAGCTTTCAAATCTCAGATTTTCGCATAATATTGCATTTTAAGCAAGTTTTCTTGCATTTTGTTTTGTACTAAAAATCATCGAATTTAACAATATTTTGACCTTTATCATCCCCTTTTCCTGTATGTGATTTAAACAAAATATCATCGAATTAGGCAATATTTTGCAGTTTTTCCATTTTTTTGTGAATTTTCAGTTTATTGTTATTAATTCATTAAATATACTATAAAAATTATGCAAACACATAATTGATCAGAAAATAACCTTAAATACTTAATTTTCAATCATCTATTTGTTTCTCGTTATAATACTGAGAAAGATATTGAAAAGGGGAGAAGTTCTGTTTTTATTGCAAATATCGACGTTTGACCCGGATTAGAACGGTTTTACATGTACATCTTCCATCGGTAATATAAACCGAAAATCAGGAACATTTTAGTTAAGTGTAATGAAAACACATTGATTTTTATCATTTGTATTGGAAGCAACATCTTTATACGTCTTTTCTAGGGTCTAAAAAATACGAACGTCGCTCTATGATTCGAAGTAAAATCCTCAAATTTGGCATAATAATGACTTTTTCACGTTTTTCATGTAGTTTGATATTACGTAAATATATTCATTTACACCAATATTTCAATACTATTTCATGTAGTATCACGATATGTGATTTGGCCTTCAAATCTCAGATTTTCGCATAATATTGCATTTTAAGCAAGTTTTCTTGCATTTTGTTTCGTACTAAAAATCATCGAATTCAGCAATATTTTGACGTTTATCATCCCCTTTTCCTTTATGTGATATAAACAAAATATCATCGAATTAGGCAATATTTTGCTGTTTTTCCACGTTATTGTGAATTTTCAGTTTATTGCTATTAATTAATTAAATATACGATAAAAATGATGCAAACACATAATTGATTAGAAATTAACCTTAAAGACTTCATTTTCAATCAACTATTTGTTTCTAGTTAAAATACTGAGTAAGATATTGGAAAGGGGAGAAGTTCTGTTTTTATTGCATATATCGACGTTTCAGCCGGATTAGATCGGTTTTACGTGTACATCTTCCATCGGTAATATAAACGGAAAATCAGGGACAATTTAGTTAATTCTAATGAAAACACATTGATTTTTATCATTTGTATTTGAAACAACATTGTCATATGTCTTTTCTTGGATCTAAATAATACGAAACCTCGCTCTATGATTTGAAGGTAAAATCCTCAAATATGGTAATATAGTGACCTTTTTCACGTTATTCATGTAGTGTGATTTTACGTATATATATTCGTTTTTACCAATATTTCGATACTACCTAATGTTTTCTCACGATATGTGATTTGGCCTTCAAATCTCAGAATTTCGCAAATTTTGCATTTTTAAGCAAGTTTTCTTGCATTTTGTTTTGTACTAAAAATCATTGAATTTAGCAATAATTTGACCTTTATCATCCCCCTTTTCCATTATGTGATTTAAACAAAATATCATCGAATTAGGCAATATTTTGCAGTTTTGCACGTTTTTGTTAATTTTCAGTTTATTGTTATTAAATCATTAAATATACGATAAAAATGATGCAAACACATAATTGATCAGAAAATAACCTTAAATACTTCATTTTTAATCATCTAATTGTTTCTCGTTAAAATACTGAGTAAGATATTGAAAAGGGATAAGTTCTGTTTTTATTGCAAATATCGACTTTCAGCCGGATTAGAACGGTTTTACGTGGACATCTTCCATCGGTAATATAAACCGAAAATCAGGAACATTTTAGTAAAGTTTAATGAAAACACATTGATTTTTATCATTTGTATTGGAAGCAACATCTTTATACGTCTTTTCTAGGGTCTAAAAAATACGAACGTCGCTCTAGGATTCGAAGTTAAAATCCTCAAATTTGGCATAATAATGACTTTTTCACGTTTTTCATGTAGTTTGATATTACGTAAATATATTCATTTTTACCAATATTTCGATACTATTTCATGTAGTATCACGATATGTGATTTAGCTTTCAAATCTCAGATTTTCGCATAATATTGCATTTTATGCAAGTTTTCTTGCATTTTGTTTTGTACTAAAAATCATCGAATTTAGCAATATTTTGACCTTTATCATCCCCTTTTCCTTTATGTGATTTAAACAAAATATCATCGAATTAGGCAATATTTTGCAGTTTTTCCATTTTTTTGTGAATTTTCAGTTTATTGTTAATAATTCATTAAATATACGATAAAAATTATGCAAACACATAATTAATCAGAAAATAACCTTAAATACTTAATTTTCAATCATCTATTTGTTTCTCGTTATAATACTGAGAAAGATATTGAAAAAGGGAGAAGTTCTGTTTTTATTGCAAATATCGACGTTTGACCCGGATTAGAACGGTTTTACATGTACATCTTCCATCGGTAATATAAACCGAAAATCAGGAACATTTTAGTTAAGTGTAATAAAAACACATTGATTTTTATCATTTGTATTGGAAGCAACATCTTTATACGTCTTTTCTAGGGTCTAAAAAATACGAACGTCGCTCTAGGATTCGAAGTTAAAATCCTCAAATTTGGCATAATAATGACTTTTTCACGTTTTTCATGTAGTTTGATATTACGTAAATATATTCATTTTTACCAATATTTCGATACTATTTCATGTAGTATCACGATATGTGATTTGGCCTTCAAATCTCAGATTTTCGCATAATATTGCATTTTAAGCAAGTTCTCTTGCATTTTGTTTCGTACTAAAAATCATCGAATTCAGCAAAATTTTGACGTTTATCATCCCCTTTTCCTTTATGTGATATAAACAAAATATCATCGAATTAGGCAATATTTTGCTGTTTTTCCACGTTATTGTGAATTTTCAGTTTATTGCTATTAATTCATTAAATATACTATAAAAATTATGCAAACACATAATTGATCAGAAAATAACCTTAAATACTTAATTTTCAATCATCTATTTGTTTCTCGTTATAATACTGAGAAAGATATTGAAAAGGGGAGAAGTTCTGTTTTTATTGCAAATATCGACGTTTGACCCGGATTAGAACGGTTTTACATGTACATCTTCCATCGGTAATATAAACCGAAAATCAGGAACATTTTAGTTAAGTGTAATGAAAACACATTGATTTTTATCATTTGTATTGGAAGCAACATCTTTATACGTCTTTTCTAGGGTCTAAAAAATACGAACGTCGCTCTATGATTCGAAGTAAAATCCTCAAATTTGGCATAATAATGACTTTTTCACGTTTTTCATGTAGTTTGATATTACGTAAATATATTCATTTACACCAATATTTCAATACTATTTCATGTAGTATCACGATATGTGATTTGGCCTTCAAATCTCAGATTTTCGCATAATATTGCATTTTAAGCAAGTTTTCTTGCATTTTGTTTCGTACTAAAAATCATCGAATTCAGCAATATTTTGACGTTTATCATCCCCTTTTCCTTTATGTGATATAAACAAAATATCATCGAATTAGGCAATATTTTGCTGTTTTTCCACGTTATTGTGAATTTTCAGTTTATTGCTATTAATTAATTAAATATACGATAAAAATGATGCAAACACATAATTGATTAGAAATTAACCTTAAAGACTTCATTTTCAATCAACTATTTGTTTCTCGTTAAAATACTGAGTAAGATATTGGAAAGGGGAGAAGTTCTGTTTTTATTGCATATATCGACGTTTCAGCCGGATTAGATCGGTTTTACGTGTACATCTTCCATCGGTAATATAAACGGAAAATCAGGGACAATTTAGTTAATTCTAATGAAAACACATTGATTTTTATCATTTGTATTTGAAACAACATTGTCATATGTCTTTTCTTGGATCTAAATAATACGAAACCTCGCTCTATGATTTGAAGGTAAAATCCTCAAATATGGTAATATAGTGACCTTTTTCACGTTATTCATGTAGTGTGATTTTACGTATATATATTCGTTTTTACCAATATTTCGATACTACCTAATGTTTTCTCACGATATGTGATTTGGCCTTCAAATCTCAGAATTTCGCAAATTTTGCATTTTTAAGCAAGTTTTCTTGCATTTTGTTTTGTACTAAAAATCATTGAATTTAGCAATATTTTGACCTTTATCATCCCCCTTTTCCATTATGTGATTTAAACAAAATATCATCGAATTAGGCAATATTTTGCAGTTTTGCACGTTTTTGTTAATTTTCAGTTTATTGTTATTAAATCATTAAATATACGATAAAAATGATGCAAACACATAATTGATCAGAAAATAACCTTAAATACTTCATTTTTAATCATCTAATTGTTTCTCGTTAAAATACTGAGTAAGATATTGAAAAGGGATAAGTTCTGTTTTTATTGCAAATATCGACTTTCAGCCGGATTAGAACGGTTTTACGTGGACATCTTCCATCGGTAATATAAACCGAAAATCAGGAACATTTTAGTAAAGTTTAATGAAAACACATTGATTTTTATCATTTGTATTGGAAGCAACATCTTTATACGTCTTTTCTAGGGTCTAAAAAATACGAACGTCGCTCTAGGATTCGAAGTTAAAATCCTCAAATTTGGCATAATAATGACTTTTTCACGTTTTTCATGTAGTTTGATATTACGTAAATATATTCATTTTTACCAATATTTCGATACTATTTCATGTAGTATCACGATATGTGATTTAGCTTTCAAATCTCAGATTTTCGCATAATATTGCATTTTATGCAAGTTTTCTTGCATTTTGTTTTGTACTAAAAATCATCGAATTTAGCAATATTTTGACCTTTATCGTCCCCTTTTCCTTTATGTGATTTAAACAAAATATCATCGAATTAGGCAATATTTTGCAGTTTTTCCATTTTTTTGTGAATTTTCAGTTTATTGTTAATAATTCATTAAATATACGATAAAAATTATGCAAACACATAATTAATCAGAAAATAACCTTAAATACTTAATTTTCAATCATCTATTTGTTTCTCGTTATAATACTGAGAAAGATATTGAAAAAGGGAGAAGTTCTGTTTTTATTGCAAATATCGACGTTTGACCCGGATTAGAACGGTTTTACATGTACATCTTCCATCGGTAATATAAACCGAAAATCAGGAACATTTTAGTTAAGTGTAATAAAAACACATTGATTTTTATCATTTGTATTGGAAGCAACATCTTTATACGTCTTTTCTAGGGTCTAAAAAATACGAACGTCGCTCTAGGATTCGAAGTTAAAATCCTCAAATTTGGCATAATAATGACTTTTTCACGTTTTTCATGTAGTTTGATATTACGTAAATATATTCATTTTTACCAATATTTCGATACTATTTCATGTAGTATCACGATATGTGATTTGGCCTTCAAATCTCAGATTTTCGCATAATATTGCATTTTAAGCAAGTTCTCTTGCATTTTGTTTCGTACTAAAAATCATCGAATTCAGCAAAATTTTGACGTTTATCATCCCCTTTTCCTTTATGTGATATAAACAAAATATCATCGAATTAGGCAATATTTTGCTGTTTTTCCACGTTATTGTGAATTTTCAGTTTATTGCTATTAATTCATTAAATATACTATAAAAATTATGCAAACACATAATTGATCAGAAAATAACCTTAAATACTTAATTTTCAATCATCTATTTGTTTCTCGTTATAATACTGAGAAAGATATTGAAAAGGGGAGAAGTTCTGTTTTTATTGCAAATATCGACGTTTGACCCGGATTAGAACGGTTTTACATGTACATCTTCCATCGGTAATATAAACCGAAAATCAGGAACATTTTAGTTAAGTGTAATGAAAACACATTGATTTTTATCATTTGTATTGGAAGCAACATCTTTATACGTCTTTTCTAGGGTCTAAAAAATACGAACGTCGCTCTAGGATTCGAAGTTAAAATCCTCAAATTTGGCATAATAATGACTTTTTCACGTTTTTCATGTAGTTTGATATTACGTAAATATATTCATTTTTACCAATATTTCGATACTATTTCATGTAGTATCACGATATGTGATTTGGCCTTCAAATCTCAGATTTTCGCATAATATTGCATTTTAAGCAAGTTCTCTTGCATTTTGTTTCGTACTAAAAATCATCGAATTCAGCAAAATTTTGACGTTTATCATCCCCTTTTCCTTTATGTGATATAAACAAAATATCATCGAATTAGGCAATATTTTGCTGTTTTTCCACGTTATTGTGAATTTTCAGTTTATTGCTATTAATTCATTAAATATACTATAAAAATTATGCAAACACATAATTGATCAGAAAATAACCTTAAATACTTAATTTTCAATCATCTATTTGTTTCTCGTTATAATACTGAGAAAGATATTGAAAAGGGGAGAAGTTCTGTTTTTATTGCAAATATCGACGTTTGACCCGGATTAGAACGGTTTTACATGTACATCTTCCATCGGTAATATAAACCGAAAATCAGGAACATTTTAGTTAAGTGTAATGAAAACACATTGATTTTTATCATTTGTATTGGAAGCAACATCTTTATACGTCTTTTCTAGGGTCTAAAAAATACGAACGTCGCTCTATGATTCGAAGTAAAATCCTCAAATTTGGCATAATAATGACTTTTTCACGTTTTTCATGTAGTTTGATATTACGTAAATATATTCATTTACACCAATATTTCAATACTATTTCATGTAGTATCACGATATGTGATTTGGCCTTCAAATCTCAGATTTTCGCATAATATTGCATTTTAAGCAAGTTTTCTTGCATTTTGTTTCGTACTAAAAATCATCGAATTCAGCAATATTTTGACGTTTATCATCCCCTTTTCCTTTATGTGATATAAACAAAATATCATCGAATTAGGCAATATTTTGCTGTTTTTCCACGTTATTGTGAATTTTCAGTTTATTGCTATTAATTCATTAAATATACGATAAAAATGATGCAAACACATAATTGATTAGAAATTAACCTTAAAGACTTCATTTTCAATCAACTATTTGTTTCTAGTTAAAATACTGAGTAAGATATTGGAAAGGGGAGAAGTTCTGTTTTTATTGCATATATCGACGTTTCAGCCGGATTAGATCGGTTTTACGTGTACATCTTCCATCGGTAATATAAACGGAAAATCAGGGACAATTTAGTTAATTCTAATGAAAACACATTGATTTTTATCATTTGTATTTGAAACAACATTGTCATATGTCTTTTCTTGGATCTAAATAATACGAAACCTCGCTCTATGATTTGAAGGTAAAATCCTCAAATATGGTAATATAGTGACCTTTTTCACGTTATTCATGTAGTGTGATTTTACGTATATATATTCGTTTTTACCAATATTTCGATACTACCTAATGTTTTCTCACGATATGTGATTTGGCCTTCAAATCTCAGAATTTCGCAAATTTTGCATTTTTAAGCAAGTTTTCTTGCATTTTGTTTTGTACTAAAAATCATTGAATTTAGCAATATTTTGACCTTTATCATCCCCCTTTTCCATTATGTGATTTAAACAAAATATCATCGAATTAGGCAATATTTTGCAGTTTTGCACGTTTTTGTTAATTTTCAGTTTATTGTTATTAAATCATTAAATATACGATAAAAATGATGCAAACACATAATTGATCAGAAAATAACCTTAAATACTTCATTTTTAATCATCTAATTGTTTCTCGTTAAAATACTGAGTAAGATATTGAAAAGGGATAAGTTCTGTTTTTATTGCAAATATCGACTTTCAGCCGGATTAGAACGGTTTTACGTGGACATCTTCCATCGGTAATATAAACCGAAAATCAGGAACATTTTAGTAAAGTTTAATGAAAACACATTGATTTTTATCATTTGTATTGGAAGCAACATCTTTATACGTCTTTTCTAGGGTCTAAAAAATACGAACGTCGCTCTAGGATTCGAAGTTAAAATCCTCAAATTTGGCATAATAATGACTTTTTCACGTTTTTCATGTAGTTTGATATTACGTAAATATATTCATTTTTACCAATATTTCGATACTATTTCATGTAGTATCACGATATGTGATTTAGCTTTCAAATCTCAGATTTTCGCATAATATTGCATTTTATGCAAGTTTTCTTGCATTTTGTTTTGTACTAAAAATCATCGAATTTAGCAATATTTTGACCTTTATCATCCCCTTTTCCTTTATGTGATTTAAACAAAATATCATCAAATTAGGCAATATTTTGCAGTTTTTCCATTTTTTTGTGAATTTTCAGTTTATTGTTAATAATTCATTAAATATACGATAAAAATTATGCAAACACATAATTAATCAGAAAATAACCTTAAATACTTAATTTTCAATCATCTATTTGTTTCTCGTTATAATACTGAGAAAGATATTGAAAAAGGGAGAAGTTCTGTTTTTATTGCAAATATCGACGTTTGACCCGGATTAGAACGGTTTTACATGTACATCTTCCATCGGTAATATAAACCGAAAATCAGGAACATTTTAGTTAAGTGTAATAAAAACACATTGATTTTTATCATTTGTATTGGAAGCAACATCTTTATACGTCTTTTCTAGGGTCTAAAAAATACGAACGTCGCTCTAGGATTCGAAGTTAAAATCCTCAAATTTGGCATAATAATGACTTTTTCACGTTTTTCATGTAGTTTGATATTACGTAAATATATTCATTTTTACCAATATTTCGATACTATTTCATGTAGTATCACGATATGTGATTTGGCCTTCAAATCTCAGATTTTCGCATAATATTGCATTTTAAGCAAGTTCTCTTGCATTTTGTTTCGTACTAAAAATCATCGAATTCAGCAAAATTTTGACGTTTATCATCCCCTTTTCCTTTATGTGATATAAACAAAATATCATCGAATTAGGCAATATTTTGCTGTTTTTCCACGTTATTGTGAATTTTCAGTTTATTGCTATTAATTCATTAAATATACTATAAAAATTATGCAAACACATAATTGATCAGAAAATAACCTTAAATACTTAATTTTCAATCATCTATTTGTTTCTCGTTATAATACTGAGAAAGATATTGAAAAGGGGAGAAGTTCTGTTTTTATTGCAAATATCGACGTTTGACCCGGATTAGAACGGTTTTACATGTACATCTTCCATCGGTAATATAAACCGAAAATCAGGAACATTTTAGTTAAGTGTAATGAAAACACATTGATTTTTATCATTTGTATTGGAAGCAACATCTTTATACGTCTTTTCTAGGGTCTAAAAAATACGAACGTCGCTCTATGATTCGAAGTAAAATCCTCAAATTTGGCATAATAATGACTTTTTCACGTTTTTCATGTAGTTTGATATTACGTAAATATATTCATTTACACCAATATTTCAATACTATTTCATGTAGTATCACGATATGTGATTTGGCCTTCAAATCTCAGATTTTCGCATAATATTGCATTTTAAGCAAGTTTTCTTGCATTTTGTTTCGTACTAAAAATCATCGAATTCAGCAATATTTTGACGTTTATCATCCCCTTTTCCTTTATGTGATATAAACAAAATATCATCGAATTAGGCAATATTTTGCTGTTTTTCCACGTTATTGTGAATTTTCAGTTTATTGCTATTAATTAATTAAATATACGATAAAAATGATGCAAACACATAATTGATTAGAAATTAACCTTAAAGACTTCATTTTCAATCAACTATTTGTTTCTAGTTAAAATACTGAGTAAGATATTGGAAAGGGGAGAAGTTCTGTTTTTATTGCATATATCGACGTTTCAGCCGGATTAGATCGGTTTTACGTGTACATCTTCCATCGGTAATATAAACGGAAAATCAGGGACAATTTAGTTAATTCTAATGAAAACACATTGATTTTTATCATTTGTATTTGAAACAACATTGTCATATGTCTTTTCTTGGATCTAAATAATACGAAACCTCGCTCTATGATTTGAAGGTAAAATCCTCAAATATGGCAATATAGTGACCTTTTTCACGTTATTCATGTAGTGTGATTTTACGTATATATATTCGTTTTTACCAATATTTCGATACTACCTAATGTTTTCTCACGATATGTGATTTGGCCTTCAAATCTCAGAATTTCGCAAATTTTGCATTTTTAAGCAAGTTTTCTTGCATTTTGTTTTGTACTAAAAATCATTGAATTTAGCAATATTTTGACCTTTATCATCCCCCTTTTCCATTATGTGATTTAAACAAAATATCATCGAATTAGGCAATATTTTGCAGTTTTGCACGTTTTTGTTAATTTTCAGTTTATTGTTATTAAATCATTAAATATACGATAAAAATGATGCAAACACATAATTGATCAGAAAATAACCTTAAATACTTCATTTTTAATCATCTAATTGTTTCTCGTTAAAATACTGAGTAAGATATTGAAAAGGGATAAGTTCTGTTTTTATTGCAAATATCGACTTTCAGCCGGATTAGAACGGTTTTACGTGGACATCTTCCATCGGTAATATAAACCGAAAATCAGGAACATTTTAGTAAAGTTTAATGAAAACACATTGATTTTTATCATTTGTATTGGAAGCAACATCTTTATACGTCTTTTCTAGGGTCTAAAAAATACGAACGTCGCTCTAGGATTCGAAGTTAAAATCCTCAAATTTGGCATAATAATGACTTTTTCACGTTTTTCATGTAGTTTGATATTACGTAAATATATTCATTTTTACCAATATTTCGATACTATTTCATGTAGTATCACGATATGTGATTTAGCTTTCAAATCTCAGATTTTCGCATAATATTGCATTTTATGCAAGTTTTCTTGCATTTTGTTTTGTACTAAAAATCATCGAATTTAGCAATATTTTGACCTTTATCATCCCCTTTTCCTTTATGTGATTTAAACAAAATATCATCGAATTAGGCAATATTTTGCAGTTTTTCCATTTTTTTGTGAATTTTCAGTTTATTGTTAATAATTCATTAAATATACGATAAAAATTATGCAAACACATAATTAATCAGAAAATAATCTTAAATACTTAATTTTCAATCATCTATTTGTTTCTCGTTATAATACTGAGAAAGATATTGAAAAAGGGAGAAGTTCTGTTTTTATTGCAAATATCGACGTTTGACCCGGATTAGAACGGTTTTACATGTACATCTTCCATCGGTAATATAAACCGAAAATCAGGAACATTTTAGTTAAGTGTAATAAAAACACATTGATTTTTATCATTTGTATTGGAAGCAACATCTTTATACGTCTTTTCTAGGGTCTAAAAAATACGAACGTTGCTCTAGGATTCGAAGTTAAAATCCTCAAATTTGGCATAATAATGACTTTTTCACGTTTTTCATGTAGTTTGATATTACGTAAATATATTCATTTTTACCAATATTTCGATACTATTTCATGTAGTATCACGATATGTGATTTGGCCTTCAAATCTCAGATTTTCGCATAATATTGCATTTTAAGCAAGTTCTCTTGCATTTTGTTTCGTACTAAAAATCATCGAATTCAGCAAAATTTTGACGTTTATCATCCCCTTTTCCTTTATGTGATATAAACAAAATATCATCGAATTAGGCAATATTTTGCTGTTTTTCCACGTTATTGTGAATTTTCAGTTTATTGCTATTAATTCATTAAATATACTATAAAAATTATGCAAACACATAATTGATCAGAAAATAACCTTAAATACTTAATTTTCAATCATCTATTTGTTTCTCGTTATAATACTGAGAAAGATATTGAAAAGGGGAGAAGTTCTGTTTTTATTGCAAATATCGACGTTTGACCAGGATTAGAACGGTTTTACATGTACATCTTCCATCGGTAATATAAACCGAAAATCAGGAACATTTTAGTTAAGTGTAATGAAAACACATTGATTTTTATCATTTGTATTGGAAGCAACATCTTTATACGTCTTTTCTAGGGTCTAAAAAATACGAACGTCGCTCTATGATTCGAAGTAAAATCCTCAAATTTGGCATAATAATGACTTTTTCACGTTTTTCATGTAGTTTGATATTACGTAAATATATTCATTTACACCAATATTTCAATACTATTTCATGTAGTATCACGATATGTGATTTGGCCTTCAAATCTCAGATTTTCGCATAATATTGCATTTTAAGCAAGTTTTCTTGCATTTTGTTTCGTACTAAAAATCATCGAATTCAGCAATATTTTGACGTTTATCATCCCCTTTTCCTTTATGTGATATAAACAAAATATCATCGAATTAGGCAATATTTTGCTGTTTTTCCACGTTATTGTGAATTTTCAGTTTATTGCTATTAATTAATTAAATATACGATAAAAATGATGCAAACACATAATTGATTAGAAATTAACCTTAAAGACTTCATTTTCAATCAACTATTTGTTTCTCGTTAAAATACTGAGTAAGATATTGGAAAGGGGAGAAGTTCTGTTTTTATTGCATATATCGACGTTTCAGCCGGATTAGATCGGTTTTACGTGTACATCTTCCATCGGTAATATAAACGGAAAATCAGGGACAATTTAGTTAATTCTAATGAAAACACATTGATTTTTATCATTTGTATTTGAAACAACATTGTCATATGTCTTTTCTTGGATCTAAATAATACGAAACCTCGCTCTATGATTTGAAGGTAAAATCCTCAAATATGGTAATATAGTGACCTTTTTCACGTTATTCATGTAGTGTGATTTTACGTATATATATTCGTTTTTACCAATATTTCGATACTACCTAATGTTTTCTCACGATATGTGATTTGGCCTTCAAATCTCAGAATTTCGCAAATTTTGCATTTTTAAGCAAGTTTTCTTGCATTTTGTTTTGTACTAAAAATCATTGAATTTAGCAATATTTTGACCTTTATCATCCCCCTTTTCCATTATGTGATTTAAACAAAATATCATCGAATTAGGCAATATTTTGCAGTTTTGCACGTTTTTGTTAATTTTCAGTTTATTGTTATTAAATCATTAAATATACGATAAAAATGATGCAAACACATAATTGATCAGAAAATAACCTTAAATACTTCATTTTTAATCATCTAATTGTTTCTCGTTAAAATACTGAGTAAGATATTGAAAAGGGATAAGTTCTGTTTTTATTGCAAATATCGACTTTCAGCCGGATTAGAACGGTTTTACGTGGACATCTTCCATCGGTAATATAAACCGAAAATCAGGAACATTTTAGTAAAGTTTAATGAAAACACATTGATTTTTATCATTTGTATTGGAAGCAACATCTTTATACGTCTTTTCTAGGGTCTAAAAAATACGAACGTCGCTCTAGGATTCGAAGTTAAAATACTCAAATTTGGCATAATAATGACTTTTTCACGTTTTTCATGTAGTTTGATATTACGTAAATATATTCATTTTTACCAATATTTCGATACTATTTCATGTAGTATCACGATATGTGATTTAGCTTTCAAATCTCAGATTTTCGCATAATATTGCATTTTATGCAAGTTTTCTTGCATTTTGTTTTGTACTAAAAATCATCGAATTTAGCAATATTTTGACCTTTATCATCCCCTTTTCCTTTATGTGATTTAAACAAAATATCATCGAATTAGGCAATATTTTGCAGTTTTTCCATTTTTTTGTGAATTTTCAGTTTATTGTTAATAATTCATTAAATATACGATAAAAATTATGCAAACACATAATTAATCAGAAAATAACCTTAAATACTTAATTTTCAATCATCTATTTGTTTCTCGTTATAATACTGAGAAAGATATTGAAAAAGGGAGAAGTTCTGTTTTTATTGCAAATATCGACGTTTGACCCGGATTAGAACGGTTTTACATGTACATCTTCCATCGGTAATATAAACCGAAAATCAGGAACATTTTAGTTAAGTGTAATAAAAACACATTGATTTTTATCATTTGTATTGGAAGCAACATCTTTATACGTCTTTTCTAGGGTCTAAAAAATACGAACGTCGCTCTAGGATTCGAAGTTAAAATCCTCAAATTTGGCATAATAATGACTTTTTCACGTTTTTCATGTAGTTTGATATTACGTAAATATATTCATTTTTACCAATATTTCGATACTATTTCATGTAGTATGACGATATGTGATTTGGCCTTCAAATCTCAGATTTTCGCATAATATTGCATTTTAAGCAAGTTCTCTTGCATTTTGTTTCGTACTTAAAATCATCGAATTCAGCAAAATTTTGACGTTTATCATCCCCTTTTCCTTTATGTGATATAAACAAAATATCATCGAATTAGGCAATATTTTGCTGTTTTTCCACGTTATTGTGAATTTTCAGTTTATTGCTATTAATTCATTAAATATACTATAAAAATTATGCAAACACATAATTGATCAGAAAATAACCTTAAATACTTAATTTTCAATCATCTATTTGTTTCTCGTTATAATACTGAGAAAGATATTGAAAAGGGGAGAAGTTCTGTTTTTATTGCAAATATCGACGTTTGACCAGGATTAGAACGGTTTTACATGTACATCTTCCATCGGTAATATAAACCGAAAATCAGGAACATTTTAGTTAAGTGTAATGAAAACACATTGATTTTTATCATTTGTATTGGAAGCAACATCTTTATACGTCTTTTCTAGGGTCTAAAAAATACGAACGTCGCTCTATGATTCGAAGTAAAATCCTCAAATTTGGCATAATAATGACTTTTTCACGTTTTTCATGTAGTTTGATATTACGTAAATATATTCATTTACACCAATATTTCAATACTATTTCATGTAGTATCACGATATGTGATTTGGCCTTCAAATCTCAGATTTTCGCATAATATTGCATTTTAAGCAAGTTTTCTTGCATTTTGTTTCGTACTAAAAATCATCGAATTCAGCAATATTTTGACGTTTATCATCCCCTTTTCCTTTATGTGATATAAACAAAATATCATCGAATTAGGCAATATTTTGCTGTTTTTCCACGTTATTGTGAATTTTCAGTTTATTGCTATTAATTAATTAAATATACGATAAAAATGATGCAAACACATAATTGATTAGAAATTAACCTTAAAGACTTCATTTTCAATCAACTATTTGTTTCTCGTTAAAATACTGAGTAAGATATTGGAAAGGGGAGAAGTTCTGTTTTTATTGCATATATCGACGTTTCAGCCGGATTAGATCGGTTTTACGTGTACATCTTCCATCGGTAATATAAACGGAAAATCAGGGACAATTTAGTTAATTCTAATGAAAACACATTGATTTTTATCATTTGTATTTGAAACAACATTGTCATATGTCTTTTCTTGGATCTAAATAATACGAAACCTCGCTCTATGATTTGAAGGTAAAATCCTCAAATATGGTAATATAGTGACCTTTTTCACGTTATTCATGTAGTGTGATTTTACGTATATATATTCGTTTTTACCAATATTTCGATACTACCTAATGTTTTCTCACGATATGTGATTTGGCCTTCAAATCTCAGAATTTCGCAAATTTTGCATTTTTAAGCAAGTTTTCTTGCATTTTGTTTTGTACTAAAAATCATTGAATTTAGCAATATTTTGACCTTTATCATCCCCCTTTTCCATTATGTGATTTAAACAAAATATCATCGAATTAGGCAATATTTTGCAGTTTTGCACGTTTTTGTTAATTTTCAGTTTATTGTTATTAAATCATTAAATATACGATAAAAATGATGCAAACACATAATTGATCAGAAAATAACCTTAAATACTTCATTTTTAATCATCTAATTGTTTCTCGTTAAAATACTGAGTAAGATATTGAAAAGGGATAAGTTCTGTTTTTATTGCAAATATCGACTTTCAGCCGGATTAGAACGGTTTTACGTGGACATCTTCCATCGGTAATATAAACCGAAAATCAGGAACATTTTAGTAAAGTTTAATGAAAACACATTGATTTTTATCATTTGTATTGGAAGCAACATCTTTATACGTCTTTTCTAGGGTCTAAAAAATACGAACGTCGCTCTAGGATTCGAAGTTAAAATCCTCAAATTTGGCATAATAATGACTTTTTCACGTTTTTCATGTAGTTTGATATTACGTAAATATATTCATTTTTACCAATATTTCGATACTATTTCATGTAGTATCACGATATGTGATTTAGCTTTCAAATCTCAGATTTTCGCATAATATTGCATTTTATGCAAGTTTTCTTGCATTTTGTTTTGTACTAAAAATCATCGAATTTAGCAATATTTTGACCTTTATCGTCCCCTTTTCCTTTATGTGATTTAAACAAAATATCATCGAATTAGGCAATATTTTGCAGTTTTTCCATTTTTTGTGAATTTTCAGTTTATTGTTAATAATTCATTAAATATACGATAAAAATTATGCAAACACATAATTAATCAGAAAATAACCTTAAATACTTAATTTTCAATCATCTATTTGTTTCTCGTTATAATACTGAGAAAGATATTGAAAAAGGGAGAAGTTCTGTTTTTATTGCAAATATCGACGTTTGACCCGGATTAGAACGGTTTTACATGTACATCTTCCATCGGTAATATAAACCGAAAATCAGGAACATTTTAGTTAAGTGTAATAAAAACACATTGATTTTTATCATTTGTATTGGAAGCAACATCTTTATACGTCTTTTCTAGGGTCTAAAAAATACGAACGTCGCTCTAGGATTCGAAGTTAAAATCCTCAAATTTGGCATAATAATGACTTTTTCACGTTTTTCATGTAGTTTGATATTACGTAAATATATTCATTTTTACCAATATTTCGATACTATTTCATGTAGTATCACGATATGTGATTTGGCCTTCAAATCTCAGATTTTCGCATAATATTGCATTTTAAGCAAGTTCTCTTGCATTTTGTTTCGTACTAAAAATCATCGAATTCAGCAAAATTTTGACGTTTATCATCCCCTTTTCCTTTATGTGATATAAACAAAATATCATCGAATTAGGCAATATTTTGCTGTTTTTCCACGTTATTGTGAATTTTCAGTTTATTGCTATTAATTCATTAAATATACTATAAAAATTATGCAAACACATAATTGATCAGAAAATAACCTTAAATACTTAATTTTCAATCATCTATTTGTTTCTCGTTATAATACTGAGAAAGATATTGAAAAGGGGAGAAGTTCTGTTTTTATTGCAAATATCGACGTTTGACCCGGATTAGAACGGTTTTACATGTACATCTTCCATCGGTAATATAAACCGAAAATCAGGAACATTTTAGTTAAGTGTAATGAAAACACATTGATTTTTATCATTTGTATTGGAAGCAACATCTTTATACGTCTTTTCTAGGGTCTAAAAAATACGAACGTCGCTCTATGATTCGAAGTAAAATCCTCAAATTTGGCATAATAATGACTTTTTCACGTTTTTCATGTAGTTTGATATTACGTAAATATATTCATTTACACCAATATTTCAATACTATTTCATGTAGTATCACGATATGTGATTTGGCCTTCAAATCTCAGATTTTCGCATAATATTGCATTTTAAGCAAGTTTTCTTGCATTTTGTTTCGTACTAAAAATCATCGAATTCAGCAATATTTTGACGTTTATCATCCCCTTTTCCTTTATGTGATATAAACAAAATATCATCGAATTAGGCAATATTTTGCTGTTTTTCCACGTTATTGTGAATTTTCAGTTTATTGCTATTAATTCATTAAATATACGATAAAAATGATGCAAACACATAATTGATTAGAAATTAACCTTAAACACTTCATTTTCAATCAACTATTTGTTTCTCGTTAAAATACTGAGTAAGATATTGGAAAGGGGAGAAGTTCTGTTTTTATTGCATATATCGACGTTTCAGCCGGATTAGATCGGTTTTACGTGTACATCTTCCATACGTAATATAAACGGAAAATCAGGGACAATTTAGTTAATTCTAATGAAAACACATTGATTTTTATCATTTGTATTTGAAACAACATTGTCATATGTCTTTTCTTGGATCTAAATAATACGAAACCTCGCTCTATGATTTGAAGGTAAAATCCTCAAATATGGTAATATAGTGACCTTTTTCACGTTATTCATGTAGTGTGATTTTACGTATATATATTCGTTTTTACCAATATTTCGATACTACCTAATGTTTTCTCACGATATGTGATTTGGCCTTCAAATCTCAGAATTTCGCAAATTTTGCATTTTTAAGCAAGTTTTCTTGCATTTTGTTTG
>NW_027189173.1:1139964-1179307 GCF_040958095.1 Procambarus clarkii
CAAAGTTATGCACCCTCTCTAGAATGTGTTGTAGGTTTTGAAGAAACTGGGGCACATTCTGATGCTTATTCTGAAGGTGGCATCACGTAGAGAGTCTTTAAAAGCTTTGAGAGGAGTACGGCACTTACGTCCGTAGAGCATCTCATAAGGAGATACTCCTAGAGACTCATTGGGAAGACTTCTAAATATACACATGATTAAATCTATTTGCTTATCCCAATCCTTAGAGGTTTCATTGCAAAACTTCTTCAGGAGTACTTTAATAGTCTGATGACTACGCTCAAGAGAACCCAGTGAAGCAGGATGATAGGGGCTGGACAATACCTGTGTGATGTTGAACTCTTCCAGTGACCTCTTGAAGAGATCACTGGTGAAGTTGGTGCCACAGTCGCCCTGAACCTCCCTTGGAAATCCATACTGGGTGAAGATCTTCAATAAGTGTTTCACCACCGTAGCAGCCGTAATGTTCTTTACTGGAACTGCTATGGGGAATCTGGTGGTAGGACACAGGATGGTTAGTATAAAGGTGTTACCAGAACTGGTCCGAGGTAAAGGACCAACACAGTCTATAATAAGTCTGTGGAAAGGTTCCGCAGGCACCTGGATGGGTGTCAGTGGTGCTCTGGGGATAGAGATGTTCGGTTTACCTGCCATCTAACATGTATGACACTGTTTGACGTACTGTTTGACGCTGTTTACCATACCTGGCCAGTAGTAGTCTTGACGGATTCCGTGGTAGGTCTTGTTAAATCCGTAGTGCGAGAGTGCTCCTTGGGCCAGGTGTAGAATAGTGGGCCGCAGGAATCAGGAATCAGGCAGGAATCACTAGTTGTTCGACGTTGGCCCAATTGTCCTCCTCCTTCAGTTTACTGGGTCTGTATCTGCGGTAGAGCAACTCGTTCTCTAGAAAGAACCCAGGAATACTGTCAGGTTGAGTCTCAGCCTGGAAGAATAACGTTAAACACCTGAAAAGAGATGTTGTTGTCTTGCCTATATACTGGGTTTTTTGAGGCTTACAGTCCCCAAGAGGGCATTTGAAGGCAAAGACGACGTTGGTCTCTTTTAAAGCGTTCTGCTTTGTGTCTGGAGAGTTTCTCATGAGTAGGCTGGTCGTTTTTCTGGTTTTATAGTAAATCGTCAGTTGTATCTTCTGATTTTTGTCTGTAGGGATACCGTTTCTACTGACAATATCTTTCAGGACCCTTTCCTCCGTTTTTGGGCTGTGGAAAAGAAGTTCCTGTAAAATAGTCTAATAGGGGGTATAGGTGTTGTGTTAGTTGTCTCTTCAGAGGTTGCATGCCGTTTCACTTTCCTTCTTATGATGTCTTCGACGAAACCATTGGAGAAGCCGTTGTTGACTAGGACCTGCCTTACCCTACAGAGTTCTTCGTCGACTTGCTTCCATTATGAGCTGTGGCTGAGGGCACGGTCGACATAAGCGTTAACAACACTCCTCTTGTACCTGTCCGGGCAGTCACTGTTGGCATTCAGGCACATTCCTATGTTTGTTTCCTTAGTGTAGACTGCAGTGTGGAAAACGCCGCTCCTTTCCACGACTGTTACATCTAGAAAGGGCAGCTTCCCATCCTTCTCTATCTCGTAAGTGAAACGCAACACAGAATTCTGCTCAAATGCCTCCTTCAGCTCCTGCAGATGTCTGACATCAGGTACCTGTGTAAAAATGTCGTCAACATACCTGCAGTATATGGCCGGTTTCAAGTTCATGTCGACTAAGACTTTTTGCTCGATGGTACCCATGTAGAAGTTTGCAAACAGGACACCTAGGGGAGAACCCATGGCGACCCCATCTACTTGCTTATACATGTGTCCATCCGGGCTCAAGAAGGGTGCCTCTTTACTACAAGCTTGGAGTAGTTTCCTTAAATTGTTTTCTGGTATGTCAAGAGGAGTCCAGGCCGGATCACGGTACACTCTGTCGGCTATCATCCCGATTGTTTCATCCACAGGTACGTTGGTAAACAGAGATTCTACGTCCAACGAGGCTCTTATCCCTGTGGCCCGTGTTCCCCGCAGCAAGTCAACAAATTCCTTTGGAGACTTCAGGCGGAAAGGCGCAAGGGACATAAGGAGTCAGCAAGCCGGTGAGTCGTTTCGCCAGTCTGTACGTGGGTGTGGGTATCTGGCTGATGATTGGCCGAAGTGGGTTTCCAGGCTTGTGTGTCTTGACATTTCCATACGCATATCCAGGTTTATATTCCCCAATAATCGTTGGGAGGTGGAGTCCAGATTTCTTGGCGTTCACAGTTTCGATCAATTTGTTGACCTTTGCTTTCAGTTTGGCTGTTGTGTCCTTCATTACCCTTTGGAATTTAGTTTGGTCAGAGAGTATGAGGTTCATTTTCGCCAGATATTCGTCTTTTTTAAGAATGACGTATATTGGCGACTTGTCGCCTCTCCTGACAACTATCTCCTTGTTCTCACGAAGGCTTTTAGCTGCCACTTTGAGCTCGGGGAACAGTATGGTGCTTCTGTAATTGCCTCTATTCTTTCCTCCTTCCGCAATAAGTTCTGCTTGTAAGGTATCTTTGGTGGTGACCTTCTTTTGTGCTTCGAGGTCGAATATATCGTCCAACAGAATCTCCAACTCCACTTTCCGGGCCATCTTACTCGGTCTGGACATAACGTGACAGTTTATACCAAGATTTAGGAGAGTGACTTGGTCCTCAGTGAGGTTGATTCCTGCAAGGTTCAGGAAGCCGTCTCTTGGTCGTGGAATTGCCATAGGTCCTCCATATAACGTTGTTAGTTTCTTGATTATCCTGCATTCTCTTGATTATATCTACATTACCCAAATGTAGATATAAAATTGAAGATGTGTAAGCTCTATTCAGTTTCAGTTGTGTGTTTTTAAACTAAAGTCTTTGAAAATGTAATAAGTTTTACGAAATGCGCTCAAGTGTCGCGTCAGACTAGAAATAAAAATGAATTTTGGAGAATTGATCTTTGAATTACCATCAACAGTGAAAAGAAACGTAAGAAAGATCGAGAAAATTCGTGTTAGAATTATTAATCTTACTTTTTTGTTCATATTTAATATATATATATATATATATATATATATATATATATATATATATATATATATATATATATGGAACCCTCAACCCTATAAGTGGAGGGTTCCTACAAACTCGACCAGAGGTGGTACCCTCTATATAATAATAAAAAGGGTAGGCTATGCCAAATCTAGGCAGGGATTGGCTTGGCTAAGCTGGTCAAGGCTTGGCTTGGGTAGAAAGGACTGGTCATGTTTAAAAGCAAGGCAGGGTTAGGCTAGACAAGACTAGGTAAGGGTATACTGGGATAGGCTTGGGTACGGTGGGCTAGGAAGAGGTAAACTAGGATAAGCAAGGTTGTGCAAGCACTATGCACAGCCAGAATGAACTATGCTAAGATGGTTTAAGCTGGGCTAGGATAGGCTAGGCGGGGCTTTGCAGGCCCCGCAGGGCCCCGGTTGACCAGTGGAGTCTAATGGCCTAACCTTCAAGCTAGTTTGCTGACCTAAGAGTGTATATGCCTAACCCCTAACCTGCTGCAATATTATTATAAAAGAAATATTACTTATTATAATCTTAAATACTAAATACCTGGATAACACAGGTGGCCTGCACCATGCTTTCTTCTTCTTGATAGTAGGTGCAGTTTGCATGAAGGGTTTGTCTTCCCAATGACTGCACCAGTACAGATGTTGGTAGAGGCGTTTATGTTGAGGATGATAAGAGTTTCAAAAGTGCTTGTTGCGTTGTGCTGTAGACAGAGGAGCGGCGACTAAAACAGAGGTGTATGTTAGAGGGAGACTAGGACACCGTAGGGCGGTATGTTGTGTTTATGGCGTCAGCTGATCCCTGATGCTGCGATAACGGAATTCTTTTACTTGAAATAATAATTAGATTAATAATAGTTAACGTAACTTTTACTCAAGATTCACAAAAATCATTAACACTATTTTAAAAGAAAATTTAGAAGACATCTAAAACCAGATATACAGACTTTGTGTGATATTTATTTCAACATTATATATTAATAGAATGCTGTAACTATTATTTTTAAATATTAGGTAGTTGCCAGCTATGTATATCTCATATAAACGTTGCAAAAAGATTTTAGAATAAAATAACACATTACACATTTCAAAAATCATCTTTGCCATGAATTAATACCTAAACATCTTTTTAATATAGTGATAAATTGTGTGAAACATTGCATAATAATATTTACAAAATGGTGCATGACAAGAAGACGAAGAGGCAGTGATTTCAACAGGATACGTGGGGTTGTCACAAAATTCTGATTTTAATTATAAAGTAGTTTTCACAATATATATTAACATAACTATGAAGCAGTTGAACTACCAAATTTTTCTGTTTTATAAATGTATAATGTTAAATAGCTATATACATAACAGTAAAATAATGACACCTACAATTAATGATAACTAGAAAATAGTAAATGGTAACTTCCACTGAACGAAAACTTAATACAAAATTTCTTAGATGTTTTCGTAATATAAAGATTGACAGTATAATATCTTATTCATTATAGGAGTAATTAACAACAAAACAAATCTTTATTTTCATTGCAGGAACATATATCAGAGCATACTAGTGACTCATACATTAAAAATAGTGAGATTTTTAAACAATTCGGTTGTAAACCCGCAGAACCGCCTACCCGCCGAAGACGTAACATAAGATAAGGTATATAATTCATTATTTTAAATTCCATATATAATCATTAATAATTTTCGGCAGCTATCGAGGTTCTCCATAGGTAAATTCCTGTACTCTAACAAGATGCTACTTGCTGTTTAGCTGTTTAAATTCTTGGAAAATCGTAATGACCAGCGACATAAAATATAACAATGAAATAGTAGCTGGTAACTGTAGGTGAACGAAAAATTAAATTACAAATTGATTAGATGTTTTCCTAAATATAAAGATCGACCTGAAGGAATTTTATGAATTATGGACTAATTAAGCAAAAAAATAGGTAATTTTACTTCAAGAACAGATACCAGAGAATAGTTAGTGAGTACATGTATATTGTATAATGGGAGAAAGCCCCTGGTAGCCGCGAATTAAAATAACCACCTACATTAATTGATAACTAGGAAATAGTATCTGGAAACTTTAGCTGAACGAAAACCCAACACCAATTTGTTTAGATGTTTTTCTTAATATAAAGATCAACTGTAAGGAAATCTTATTCATTATGGACAAATTAACCAAAAAAAAACGATAATTTCATTGAGGACCATATATTAGAGCATACTTAGTCACTTATATATTAAAAGTATTGTGTATTTTGAACCATTGGGGTTGGAAATAAACAGAACTGCCTACCTCAAAAGTCGTAACATAAAAAGTTGTATATGTTCGCTAATTTATTATTTGATAAATGATTATTATTAATTTACGACGACTATAGAGGTTTCCCATTAGTTAAATTACTGTAGTGTGACTAAATGCTACTACAAAACCTATATAAATCCTGGGAAAGTCACAATGACCAGCGACATTAAAGCATAGAGGGTTAAATAGTAACAGGCAACTGTCGGCAAACAAAAAATTCATTTCCAAATTTATTAGATGTTTTCCTAAATATAAAGATCGATGGGCTGGAATTTTCTGGATTATGGTCTTATTAAGGCAAAAATATATATATTTTTACTTGAAGAACAAATATCAGAGCATAGTCAGTGAGTTATAGAATAATAAGAGTGTGGTATTTCATTGTATAACTAGAGATAGTCCTTGGAAGCGATAATACACGTAGTTTTACACAAAATAATGTCCAAAAACAGCCGTAGAGTCAAACGGCAAATGTTGACGTTCTTTCTAAGAGGACAGGTTGAATTAAGAGCAGTTCAGTATTATAGATATAGTTAACCTCTGTGCTGTCTCAGGGTAGTTAAAGTGGCTGTAATTTTTCTGCAACTTTGTGGAGCACGGTTTCACATGTATATTTTCAAGTAATGTAGTAATAAGGGAAGATTTAATATTAAATGTGGATTAATAATCAATGTAATTGCCAAGATTTTACAACTGACTGGCATGTAATGAGAGACTAAGTTTTTTTATTATACATAAAAAGTCTGAAATTAGAATTTTTTTTAAGAGAATGTGACACATTGTATGGTAATATTGATAAAAAATGTAAAGTTTCAGACCAATTTTCATATTTTTCTTCAGAAATCCATATTTAATTTTTATTTTACACTCTATTTGATGATAAAGAAAAGATACAAAATATAATGCATGATCCAAATTTAAGAAACATTAAATTATAACAATTATTATATATATATATATATATATCCTGGGTCGCATATGGAAAGAATTTTAAACAAATTTCCTCGTCGTTTTGTCTCCTGCTTTTATTTGAATACTAAAATCCCATAACAATCCTTTTGGAATTACTTGGAATTTGCATATGTGAGTGCGTTCTGTTACTAGATAATGCTCTGAGGAATGATTAACCCTTGTTCTTCGATGCCTATGCCAAGGATCAAAGCAAACACACTTCTATAAGTCTGGATACATTTGTCTGCAAGAAGAAAATTGTGTTCCCACTAACACCAGACTCGATACTGAGCATTAGTGCTAAGATCCAATTGTACCACATAATCTACATCTTGATAATTACGTCAGTGTTAAGACTCACTGCTAACATATATAACATAATAAATATTGGGCCTGGACTAGGCAGTAGTTTCTTCAAGAAATTTATACTGGTTTTAAGACTCACTTCTAAAACATAATATGACACAATAACATTAAACCAGCAGTGAGCACTGGTTACATCAAGACAAGCTAACACATCATATTACACATTAAACCAGCAGTGAGCACTAGTTACACCAAGTTAAGCTAACACATATTACAAATTAAACATTAGACTAGCAGTGAGCACTAGTTACACAAGACAAGTTAACACATAATAAAGAACATTAAATATTAATCCAGCAGTGAGCACTAATAACATCAAGAGAAGCTTACTCACACTATTACAAACTAAACATTAAACCAGCATTGGGCACTAATAACATCACGACAAGCTAACACATTATATAGAACATTAAACCAACACTAAGCACTAGTTACATCAAGAAAAGCTAACACATAATATGACACATTAAATATTAAACCAATAGTGAGCACTAATAACATCAGGACAAGCTAACACATAATATTACAATTTAAACATTAAACCGACAGTGAGCACTAGTTGCAACAAGACAAGCTAACACATAATATTACAAATTAATTATAATCAAACAGTGAGGACTAGTAATGTCAAGACACGCTAACACATAATATGGAATAATAAACAATACATCAGCAGTGAGCACTATTAACATCAAGACAAACTAACTCATAATATTAATACAAAATAAACATGAAACTAGCAGTCATCACTAGTTACATCAAGACAAGCTAACACATAATATGGAACATTAAACATTAAACCAGCAGTGACATCAAATAGCATCAATACAGGCTAATACATACTATGATAGAATATTATCAGTATTCTACCATTTGAACTCTTTTAGCCTTCGTAGTTTCTATTAAAAAACTGGGCTTAAATAAATATTTTATTATTATTATTATTATTCTTTAGGATAAAATTCCAAACATATATGTTTATAAATTTTAGGTAAAAATTAACACCAAGTTTTTTGCACTCTCCTGAGTGCTTTGTCAAAGATTGAGTATGTGGTTAGGACGAAATACCTCGATGACTAATCAGTTAGTCATTGAGAAGTCATCCTAACCACACACTCAGACCTTGACAAAGCACTCAGTGGAGAATATAGACTTGGTGTAAATTTTTTCATAAAATTCACAAATACATATATGTAGGTTTTTATCCTATGTTATTGTCTGTGAGTAGAAATTACCCTCAATTATTATTATTAGTAGTTTTAAATTATTAGTAATAATTTTTATTATTACAATCATTATTATTATTATTTTATATAATTATTATTATTATTATTATGAGAATAACCACAATATTGTGATGTATCAATGAGAATGTCCAGAAGATCTATGATGAGGATTCAAACCTATGCTGTGGGTATTCAAACACATACACACCCCAAACAGCCAGGCTATACTGAAACCAAAACCATACTGAAAAGTGTGCTCAGTTGAACTCCAGGCTGCAATCCTTTTGACCATTTCATTGGCTGGTTGTCTGGGGGCATGTGCATGGGAATACCCACTGCATAGGTTTGAATCCTCATCATGGCTGCTACATATCTTCTCATTATTATTATTATTACTAGCAGTACCCGGCCCCGCGTTACTGTGGCTCAGCAATGCATGTGCGTTGTTGAGCCACAGCAACCTTCCCAGTCCTCTCCACCAGTCCCCCTCACCTGTCTCCTCGGCTTCTCAACCCTTCTCCACTCCACTGTCCCCTCGTCCTCCCCACCATTCCCCACTCCACCATCCCATCTTCCTTCCCACCATGCACCACTCCCCTGTCCCTTTGTTTTCCCCACCATTCTCCATTCCCCCATCCCCTCGTCCCCATCATCCCAAACTACCCCGTCCCCTCGTCCTTCCCAACCATTACACCCTCCCTTGTCCCCTCGTCCTCCGCACCATCTTTCACTTCCATCCCCTCGTCATCTCCACCATTCCCCCAATCCCTCGTCCAATGCCTTCCTATATGGTCTGATGTTCCCATCAGAAAATTGGGAACATCAAGTGATCTGATGTTCCCATCTCTGAAATATGAGAAAAACAGTTAAAAATAATTAAACGAAAATATGAACAAATATAAAAATAAACTATACTTACGGAATGAACGGTATGGTAAACAACACAGCTCAATTCCAACGCAATTCTCACAAAACAAATAAATCAAAATGAAAATAAATCAAAATCTATGAAAGTTAAATTTATCACTGCAAACAAAAACATTGAAATGGAATTGTAACATATCTAGTATAGCATGTGTGTTGCTCTTACATGCAACTGATGGCGTTGTTTTTCAAGAAAAGCATAGTTTTACCTGTCACAGGTGTGGCATCTGTACTTAAACATACGAAATGAACGGTATGGTAAATAACACAGCTCAATTCTAACACAATGTCACACAAAATAATTCACTAAAAGTAAAATAAATCGAAATCTATGAAAATAAAATTTATCAATGCAATCTGAAATATTGAAATGGAATTCGTGACATATTTAGTATAGCGTGCATGTTGCCATTATGTGCAACAGACGGTGCTGTTTTTCAAAACACGCATGGTTTTTACCTATCACAGGGGTGGCATCTATATAGTAGGTATATATATAAAAAGAAGCGTCTATTCGAATGCAACGTTGTGGCAAAATTTCAAAGCAATCGGTAAAGAGGTTTTGACGATTTCCATCACATGAAAAACACAGTTTATCAGAAAAAGCATGTTTTTTACCGTCACAGACGTGACATCTATATAGTATGCATGTAAAAACCTGCTTGGATGCGAATGGAACGTTGTGTGAAAATTTCAAAGCAATCGGTGAAGAACTTTCAGAGATTTGCGATTTTGAACAAACGAACATTTTCTTTTTTTTATATAGATTATTATTATTATTATTTATTATTATTATTATTATTATTATTATTATTAATAATTATTACTGTTTTATTATTATTTATTATTATTATTATTACCATTATTATTTATTATTATTATTATTATTATTATTATTATTATTATTATTATTATTCAATATTATTATTATTATTAAATTAAATTATCAAAATCATTTAACATTATGAAATATTATTATTAAATTATTATTTAATATTATAATATTTAATATAATAATAATATGACACAGGAGCTTTAGCTAGGGTGTCGTGTTAGGAAAGTCTCATGGCTTAACATAAAATCTTTGGATACATTGTTGTGTAAGGGAGGTCTTGTGTCCTTACACAATAAATTTGGCTTGGGGTCTCGTGTTAGGGAAATCTTGTGGCTTAATGCAAAGTCTGTGGCTAAGGTACCGTGTTAGGAAGGTCTCGTGGCTTTACACAAAATCTTTGGCTAGGGTGTTTTGTTAGGGAGGTCTCATGGCTTTAAACAAGTGGTTTGGCTAGGGTGTATGCAGGGTAAAGTAGGACGTAGACAGTCCCCCTTTATTAATGGGATGGTATACCAATCCTGTATACTTTATTGTATTATGAAAATATGAGTGAATGTCCCATAGAGTGTGTAGACTCTACTGAGTATTGAGCAAATTGTGGCAGAGTTTAATGAGGAGTGCAAATCCCATTGTGTTTGAAGAATTTATTATATTTTGAGCAAATTTTGGTAGTTTATTAAGAAGAGGGAAAACCCCATGGAGTGCATAGCGTTTGTTGTATTTTTGAAGAAAGTGGTGGAGTTTTTCTGTTATAGTTTAAGTGGGTATAGGTTATCCAGAAACAGTCAGCAAACCCCTTAGAGTTTATTTGGAACAGGTAAGCAAACCCAATAGAGGTTAATATGAAGTAGTATACAAACTCTGTAGAGTTCACTAACACTATTGTTGACTACAAGTACTCTGTAAACCATCATCTCTCAGTACCTACCAATATCTACTAATTCTCCCTATTAATCACAATGCTCCTTCAACTACCACTAACTTTGCAAACCAGTATCATCACACTGCCACCATCTACCAGAATCCCCTGTTAAACTACAATTAACTTACCAGCAACTCCTAGCATTATTAACCAGCAACAAAACTACCTCCATCTACCTTCCCAACTAATGGTTGGGAAGGACGAGGGGATGGAGTAGTTTGGGATGGTGGGGACGAGGGGATGTAGGAATGGAGAATGGTGGGGACGAGGGGATGTAGGAATGGAGAATGGTGGGGAGGACAAAAGGACAGGGGAGTGGGGCATGTTGGGAAGGAAGAGGGGATGGTGGAGTGGGGAATAATGGGGGAATGGTTGAGAGGACGAGGAGACAGGTGAGGGGGGGACTGATGGAGAGGACTAGGAAGGTTGCTGTGGCTCTGCAACGCACATGCGGTCCTGAGTCACAGCAATACGTGGCCTGGTACTGCTAGTATTTATATATAATATATATATATATATATATATATATATATATATATATATATATATATATATATATATATATATATATATATATATATATATATATATATATATATTCATAATAAGTAGGAAAACCATTAACATAAGAAACATCTTGTTAAAAATTATCTTTACTTCTAAGAAAATTTCATGTCAATTCAAATATTTCTCGTATTCATTATCAGATCTAAAATACGAAAGTTAAGTTAACATAAGCAGCAAAACAAAATACTCATACTGAATAAGAATACCTATGTAAAGATCAGATAAATAAAGCAACACTAGTTACAAAACATAATACTAGATTCAACTTAATGTGAAGTGATCAGACAAAGTAATACTTAAACATTTTTACATGGATACTCATCAAAGCTAATTCAAAATCATTATTAAAAACTACAAACGTACTGAAATCATATATAAGATCAAACAATTTAAAACACTTATAGATTAACAGTTTGACACATAAGAAACATAAATATGGCACAAAACTTACATTATTGTATTACATTTTGAGTTAAAACAAATACAACAGTACAAAATTCCCAAAATTGAAATGAGTATCAAAGACACAGATCTGGGGAAACAAAAGAAAATAATAAAGAAGTCAACATGAACTATATTTGAAAACAAAAGGCCCACTGTGAATTATACAGTGTACAATTGAGCAGCTGAACCTATAATATTTAACAGAGGCCGCATCTCTCTGATATATAAGGATTGCATTATTCTGAAATCTTACTAACCAATCATATAAGTGTCTACAATTTTTAATTAGGATTACAACAGACAATAATTTGCCTCATTCCAATGATTTATAATCTCTGAGAATGCTGGTTTGGACAATGATAATCCATTCCTAATTAATATTCCCAGGTGCTCCACTATCCTAATCTTAAAGTTCGGAATGGAACTTCTGATGTATAAATCATTACAGCTGGAATATTTATACATTTATACGATACTAGAGCACAGAAGGGTAGGCACTTTACCTTTAAATTTAAAATAAGAACCAATGGTATATGTATTCACAAAAATAAATCTAAAGTCTACATGAGGATAACAATGTTGTAAGAGTTCCCTCAATCATCTTTCTACAAAAAAAAATAATGGTGCCTTCGAAAGGTAATTTCATGTATTTAATATCCCTTACTTCCATAGTACTCATATAAGAAGGGAGAATCGTCTTATTTAAAAAAAATCCTAAGAAAAGTATATATTATATTAGCAGGGTAACCATTATTTGAAAAAAAAAATTACACGGAAATTAATTTCTTGATCAAATTTGGACCAATTTGAGTATAATAAAAAGGCTCTATTCAGCAGAGAATCATTTTCATTTTTCTTAAAAATATCCGGATCAAATGAATTAAAATTTTAACCGAAACCTGTGAAACATGATTTTATGTAAACTTTAGTGTTAAAACCATTAAGGTTACTCACTTTGACTTCAAGAAACGACTAAGAATTATTAATTTCACACTATGTAGTGAGACGTTTATATACGATGCTCTCTAATCTTATCAACATGAAATTGGTCCTTGAATAACAAAAAAGTGTCATCCACTTGTCTCCTGTATATAATTGGTTTAAAATCCAGAGGACATTTGTCAAACGAATTTCTCACGTGAAAGCTTAAAATAGCATTAGCTAGTCAGGTTAAGGCAAGTGCCATACTTCAAGACATTGTCATTATACTGCCTTGTCCACGACTTAGTATTGATGGAAAGTTTATAAGAGGGTGACTTTTCTGCTACCTCTCCCTTACTATACAAATTTTCTGTTGTTACTTTACTGATTGCTTCCTTACCAGCTGTAGGTGAAATTGATGAGTGATCTTTGTTTTGCTTTATTCTGGAAACAACATAATTAATTCTTTCCTTGTTGTGAAATGGAAAAATAATTAAACTATATTACATATAGCAGTACACCCACGCCTACAATGAAAGCACACAACTGAGAGGTTTCTGATTCGCTGTTTTACCAGTCTCTAGTTCTGGACACGAGCGTGACGTGAGAGGTGGTAAGCTGCTGGCTAGGATACACCCTCCCTTTCTCTCTTTCTGATTGACATTTATTGCTGCTGGGTATTATTCCTCATAATTTAACATTACTTTTGCATACATGCTGCACAAAAATGAAAATTTATGAATGACAAAAATTAAATATTTTAACAAATTTGAAAATAATAACATATATATAAAAAAAACACATGTTAACAAATTATACTTCTTCTTGTAACCTAGTGTAAGGCATCACACAAACCGTACATCGAAGATACCTGAAGTACATGACATGAAATCTCTCTGCAAAATTGCAAGGGGTATGATAGAAAATATCATTTGTGAATGAAACGGAACAGTGTCGAGTGCCTCTTATTTTTAGTGTTTGGGAATAGTGTCAAATATCTCTTATTTTGAGTGATAGGGAATGGTGTCAACTTCTTCTTACTCTGAATGGGGGAATGGTGTCAAATGCCTCTTATTTTAAGTGAGAGGGAATGGTGTTAAATGCTTCTTATTTTGAGAGAGAGGGAATTGTGTCAAATGCCTCTTATTGTAAGTGCAAGGGAATGGCGTCAAGAGCCTGTTATTGTGTGTGAGAAGGAATGGTATCAAGTTTGGTGTCAAGTTCCTCTGGCAGTGACATAGTGAACCGGTTAGGATAAATCACCAAGTTGTGGATCTTGACCTGTGGGTGAACCAGTTGGGGACAGGATCCAACTATGGGCTCTTCAAGGAGGGGAGACGGTGTGGCCAGTTGACGCAAGTAGTTAGAAACTCTATGGCACCACATGGGTGACACTGTCGACCCACGGTGGTGACACAAGTTGCCACCCATGGGTGACAATGTCTGCCCATGGAGGTGCCACAAGTTACTAGCCATGGGTGATCTTGCCTGCCAACGTTCAAGACACAAGTGACTAAGACATCGAGGCCTACGACGAATCTCCCCAACATTGACACCCCACATGACATATGCCGCAGCCTGAGCTCTGGCTACACTGTCCAGGGAGGAGTAGATGCTGTTGTTGGCGAACGAGTTTTGGTATGTTGGACAAATGCGCCCAGCATACAAGCCAATCCTCGCAGCTAGAAGTCCCAAGTCCAGAAGGTATACTGTTGGTGATGTTTCCGTATTGGCATAACTTGCTGTATCATCATCTTCAAAGTCTTGCAAAGTGGAGTAGTGTTCATTGCAGTCGTCCAGCACAGCATACCCCATGTCTTCTAGTACACTTATCTCCTCTCTCAGTGTGGCCACGTCGTAATCACCTTCACAAAACTGGTAAAAGGGAAAACACGATGAAGGTAACACAAAAATATTTAGTGTGTGTGTAGGAGTATGTGTATACTCACCCATTTGTACTCACCTATATTTGTCTGCAGGATCGAGCATTGACTCTTGGATTTCGCCCTCCTAGCCATTGGTTGTTTATAGTATTTATAGCGTTCTGTGTGAACATTTCTTCTATTTCCACGCTGTCAATCCACCCCTGAATATTTTAGATGTTCCTATCATATCCCTTATCCCCCTTCTTATTTCTAGTGTCGTAAGTTTCAGTTCCTTCAGGTGCTCCTCATACCCTGTCCCTCGGAACTCTGGGACGAGCCTTGTCGCACACTTGTGAACCTTCTCCAGTTTCCTCGTGTGTTTTTTCAGGTGGGGGCTCCATGATGATGTGGCATACTATTAGACTAGTCTCACGTAGGCAGAGTAAAACGCCCTAAATGCCTCCTGACTTTGGCTTCTGAATGATGTTCTAACGTTTGCCAGTGTAGAGTACGCTGCTGTTGATATCCTATTTATATGTGCCTCAGGAGTTAGATTAGGTGTTACGTCCCCCTCCTGGTCTCTTTCTCAAATCGTCACAAGTAGGCAGTTCCCCTTCGTTGTGTACTGTCTCTTTGGTCTCCTATCACCTAATCCCATTTCCATAACTTTACATTTGCTCGTGTTGAACTCCAGTAGCCATTTCTCTGACCATCTCTGCAACCTATTCAAGTCCTCTTGGAGGATTCTACAATCCTCATCGGTCACAACTCTTCTCATTAATTTTGCGTCATCCGCGAACATCGACATGTAAGACTCTACTCCTGTAAACATGTCATTAACGTATATTAGAAATAGAACTTGTCTCAGCACCGATCCATGAGATACTCCACTCGTTAATATTCGCCAGTCTGACTTCTCGCCCCTTACCATTACTCTCTGGCTCCTTCCTGTTAGGTAGTTACTTACCCATGCTAGGGCCTTTCCGCTGACTCCCGCCTGTCTCTTAAGTTTGAATAGCAGTCTCATGTGCAGAAATGTATCAAAAGCTTTTATGTCAGTCCAGAAATATGCAGTCTGCCCATCCTTCTCTGTCTGTCTTATTCTCGTTATTTTATCATAGAATTTCAAAACATTTGTCAGGCATGATTTCCCTGTGCAGAATCCATGTTGATGTTTGTTTACAAACCTAATGTTCCCTAGGTGTGCAACAAGTCTTAGCCTAATTATTCTTTCAAGTATTTTGCACGGGATGAGTTTCAGTGATACAGGTCTGTAGTTAAGTGCCTCTTCCCTATCGCCTTTCTTGAAAATTGGTATGACATTTGCCTCCTTCCAGCAACTGGGCAATTGTCCCGACATAAATGACTCATTAAAGATCCTTGCCAGAGACATGCTGAGTGCATGCACTGCTTCTTTTAGTATCCACGGCGATACCGTGTCTGCCCAACACTGGATACTTTAGTTGCATCCAGTGTTGTCAGGTGTTTCATTACCTCTTCTGCTGTCACCTCTATATCTGATAGTCTTTCATCTAAGGTAATTCCTTCTAACAATGGGAGCTGCTCAGGCTCGGTAGTGAACACTCCATGGAAACTGGCCTTCAGTGCCTCGCAGATTTCCTTGTCACTCTCAGTATATGTCCCCTCTGTTTTCCTTAGTCTTGTCACTTGGTCGTTCACCGACATTTTTCTTCTTATATGGCTCTGTAGTAATTTAGGTTGCTTTTTCCTCTGATCGCAATATCGTTCTCATAATTTCTTTCCGATACTCTTCTTATGTTAATGTAATCGTTCCTAGCTCTGTTGCATCTAATCCTGTTATCTTCTTTCCTTTGTCTTCTGTACTTCCTCCAGTCCCTCTTGCTTCTCATTTTTTACTTCTTGACACTGTCTATTAAACCATGGGTTATTATATGCCCTCTTTCTTTTTTCCTTTACTGCTGGTATAAATCTCTCTTCGGCCTCCTGGCATTTCCATATGACCAGGGCCATCGAATCTTGGACTGTTTTTCATCTTATTTATTACTCGCACTGCACTTCTTCCACATAGTCCCTTATCCTCCTGTCGTCTCCTTTCCTGTCACTTCTCCTTTCCCAGACCTCTTGTCTTATGGTCACAAGTTTGAGTTCCATCATGTAGTCAAAGACTAGGACACAATGGTCACTGGCCCCTAGAGGTATTTAATGTTCTAAATTCTCGATGTCTTCTACGTTTTGGATGAAAATAAGGTCTAATAGGCTTGATGTATCCCCTCCTCTTTCTCTTGTGTTTTCCTTCACATGTTGTATTTGGAAATTCCTGTCTATAAAGTCTACTAACTTTGCTCCCCACGTTTCCTCCCCACAATGGGGATTCCTTGATTCCCAATTGACCAATTCCCAATTGGTCCATTATTTCGGTCATTCCATAACTAGCAGTTTCGCTCTCATTCTGTGAGCTATTGTGGCTGCCCTCTGATATTCATCTATACATGTCTTGTTGTTGTCATCATACTCCTGCCTGGACCTTCTACTGTTTGGTGGGGGATTGTAGATTATCAAGATCACAATCTTCTTCCCATCTGCTGTCAGAGTCCCATGTATGGAGCTTGTGCTTTCATTGGTGCCCCGATTTTCCAGGTCCTTAAACTTCCATTTCCGCTTTATTAAGAGTGCCACTCCCCCTCCCTGTCTCTGTGCCCATTCTTTTCTTATCACTTGGTACCCCTCTTGAATGTACCCTGAATGGGAGTTGAGAGTGGAAGTAAGGTTGTATAAGTCAGAGGGGAAAGGGGGAAGAGGTGAGGGGGTCGCAAGGTGAGGGGGTCATATGGAAGATTGGGTTCAGAGGAGGGTGAGGGTTGAGCGAGGTTTGGGGGGTGAGTGGGTTGAGGGGGGGGGCATTGGGGATTGAAGGGACAGGGGGAGTTGTTTGGGGTAGTAGTGGAGGAGGGGTGGGATGGTTGGTTTGGGGAGGTTATGACTTGGCCCGATAAGGTCATTGAAGGGTGTGATGTAGCAGGTTGAATTGAGTGCAAGTGGGGTGGAAGGACCAGGGAAGTTGTTGGGGGTAGAATAAGGGGGGGGGAAGGGATGGGAGGGATGAGTTGGGGAGGGTGTGTGACTTGGGAAGGAGTGGTGGGGCGAGTAGAGCCCCAGTGGTATGCAGGCAGGCTCGCCTTGTGGGCTACTGTTCACCTTTCGTCATATACCTCTCAAATAAACACATTTTAATAGCCTTCGCTGCCTCTGAGTAAATTTATGAACTTCATTATTTAATCCATTGCCTCTTCATTTGAAAACTGTACTAGGACTGGTCGATTCTTGTTACAATTGTAAGATCCAATCCGGCGGCTGAGTTCAACTTCGTTTCCTGTTATCTGTGCACTAATACATCTCAAAATCTCATGTAATTCATATTTTTCAATTTCTATCCTTTCATGCCTCGATGTTGTCAAAGATCCATCTTCTCAGTGATCCACTCTCTTGTTGGTAGCTCCTCCCCTGGATACTCCCCGTCCCTCCTACACTCGTTACTCCATCTCCCCACTAATCCCCTCTCCCTAGCCATGCTGTTAGTCCTGCCTAGTTCATTTGCAAGACGAATACATTCACATTCACATATATTGTGTGTGCATGTGTGTGTACGCACCTAGTTGTGCTTGCGGGGGTTGAGCTCTAGCTCTTTGGTTCCGCCTCTCAACCGGCAATCAACTTCAACTAATATACAGATTCCTGAGCCTACTGGGCTCTATCATATCTACATTTGAAACTGTGTATGGAGTCAGCCTCCGCCACATCACTGCCTAATGCATTCCACTTGTTAATTGCTGACACTGAAAAAGTTCTTTCTGACGTCCCTGTGGCTCATTTGGGTACTCAATCTATGTGTACCATCCCTTGTTTGCGTACCACCCGTGTTAAAAAGTTTATCCTTATCTACCCTGTCAATTCCTCTGAGAATTTTGTAGGTAGTGATTATGTGAAGACCTCCTGGAATCTCCTGTTGAGTTCTTCACACACCACCTTGTCATTCTCTGTGTATCAGTTCTCTCCTTTTCTCAGTTGTTTTTCTCAATTCTTTTCTTCACCGCTGTTTTCCTCCTGATGTGGTTGTGGTGAAGTTTTGGTTGAGTCTTAACTTTACTCGTGGCATCATTTTCATACTGTCTCTCTGCTTCTCTGCTCATTTTGAGGTACTCTTTTCCAGGCCTCTGGTATCTCTCCCTGCTCTCTGTTGCTCTGTTATTCATGTAGTTTATCCATGTTCTTGTACTCAATTTTCTCCTTTTGGGCTGGGATAAACCTGTCTGCAGCTTCCTGGCACTTCTGGGTGACGTAGTCCATCATATCCTGTAGTATTTTCTCCAGTAATCTTTTCCCCATGGTATTCCCATTAGGAAGTTCCTAATCATGTCATATTTTCCTCTTCGGTAATTTAGTCTTTTCCCTTCTGATCCCTTCCTTGGATAGGTTATCCATACCTCCACCAGATACTCAAATGTCAATACACTGTGGTCACTCATTCCCATGGGCTTCAAATTTGACTTCCCTTCTTTCTGACTCATTCAAGGTGAATATCAGGTCGAGTCTAGCTGGTTCGTCATTGTCTCTCATTCATGTTGGTCCCTTGAAATATTGGTTCAGAAAGTTTCTTGTTGCCACTCTCAAGGTTTTACCTCTCCATGAATCTGAACCCCCATGTGGTTCCTTATTTTCCCAGTCTATCTTTCCATGCTTGAAGTCGCCCATGATTAAGAGTCTGGATACATTCCTGCAAGTAACTGAAGCTGCTCTCTCTAGTATATTAATGGTGGCCATGCTGTTTCTATTGAACTTCTGTCTAAGTCTTCTGTCATTTAGTGGAGAGTTGCAAATGATTGCTACACTTATCTTAGGTCCATCCTGTCGGAAATTCCAACACTAGATTACTAACACCCACTATAACCAGCCAACACGATTATACTTGGAAAATACTAACATTACTAACCACTAACTTCATTAGAAGAAAATAGGTTTTAGTGATCTCACAGAAAGAATGGGAGATTTGTCACGTCATGAAAATATCCATTCAAGTTCAACACGAATCCTTAAAATTCTAGTCTGGGAACTAAATATTATAAAAAAGTATTCTCCAGGACTCTAGTTAACTAAAGCACAAGCAAATACATAGTCTACTTCCTTTAGTCGATAATGACAACATTTAGAACTGAACTCTGGACGCGTCCAGAGTGGGAAGGAGGCAGACGCCATTACGTGTGCGTGGAGACAGACGACAAATGACCGAGAATAGCCTCTCTCTGTAGTTGTAAGCACAGAGATGGTGTCTCCCTCCATCGAGTTGACCTATGACACATTGAGGTGTCTTAAGTCGGCATTAGAGCTTAATCAACCAAGACTGCTTGCAAGTGATTGAAGGACACCTAGTGCCCTTTAGCAGGTTATAACGACTCTAGAGCTAAGAGTCTACTGTTATATTTATCCATTGTAGTTTTAGTACTAACATTAACATTCAGTAGGTTAGTATCGCTATCAATTATTTGAATAATAGGCTACGTATATAATTCCCCTAAATATGTGATCAGGTAAACACTTAATTATCAATTAAAATAAATAAATAAATAAATAATTTAATAAAAAAAAGGTTACAGTATTTTATGTACTGTAAAGTCGTCTGGATGTAAGTGTCCATTTCACAAAGTTTAACAATAACGCGATTTTGCCCATTGCCCAACTATTCATCAAAAATAAAAGGACCTAGATCACCACTCGTGTATTATTTGACCAAGGATCTCCAAAAACATTGGTCACACAGAAAGTTGCAGATGATCTAAAACCAGTTCGATAGATGAAACTGAACATGTCAGATTTCCTAACAAATACAGGACCCCAAGTCCACACAGTGGTCCAGCCATTTAAACGTTTAGGTGGTTATGGGCGAATTGTGCAAGGCAGTGTAGTAGACAAAATCCCATCTGACCTATATGTTCATGGTCAAAAGAAACCAACCAAATTCCTAAAATAAATGGGAATTAAGTTGCCTGAAAAGAAAATCACATTTGACCACCTCTCCAATATGGGATTTCTTGTAGAGTGCAGACTATTACCATAAATTCATCACTGGGCAAACTAAAAGGCAGGCAATGAACCTTTATTGTCTGCAGGAGGCAATTTGCGCACTGGCCCAGTATTAATTCTGATGCAACCCACATAAGTGGTCAACCAGCAAGTCAACCCAGTTATAGTTGCGTGACTAAGCAGAGTACAGTCACCACTTAAGTTCATAGACATGTCCGAGGATGAGCTTGATCCCCCTGTGTATAAATTATGGGATACCTAGACTCAGTCGTCTACAGGGACAACCCATACTGGGTCAGGTTACCATAGAAGCTGAATCATCCTCAACTGACAGTAAATCATTTCATGGGACAAATCTAATTAAGGTCTCAGGTGTTACACTTAAACAGACATCCTGAGAACTTGAAACGGTACCATGATATGATACAACAACAACAACACAATAACAAATTCATCGAAGTTGTAATAAATGATGACCCTAAGGAAGGACACTGTTTGCCGCACCATGCAGTAATGAAAATATCAGCCATAACCCCTATATGGATAGTGTTTAACTGCAGTGCTAAGGCCAAACAAAATTGTGTCTCGTTGAATGACTGCCTTCAAACAGGTTGAACCGTAACACAGAGGCTATGCGATGTGCTGTTAAAATTCCACATAGGAACTTATGCTTACACGGCCGACATAAGTAAGGCATTCCTTAGGGTAGGTCTCCAGGAAGAAGACTGTAACTATACCAAATTCCTATAGATCAAGGATCCTAGCGATCCAAACAGGAAAATAATCACATACAGGTTTACATTAGTTTGGTTTGGTGCTGCTTCTTCGCCGTTTCTGCTTCAAGGAACCTTAGATGTTCACTTGAAGAAGTCTAATAGCCAAAATAAAACTTAAATTAGCAACAACCTGTATGTGGATCATTTCCAAGGAACAATTAGCGGTGAAAGTAAATTGCTAAACATATATCATGAGTCCAATCGAGAGTTGTTGAGAGCAAAATTGCCTCTCTAGTTGTAGGCCTCCAATAATAACAGATTAAATCAACTGATCGAATTAGAATTTCCCCGAGTACAAGGTACCCCAGAAGATAAAGGTACTAGATGTCGAATGGGATAAAACTTCGAATCAGTTGACCATCAAATCTGTGGAACTAGATACTGCCAACTTAACTATGAGGAAACTACTATCACAATTCAGTAAGCCTTTCGACCCCTCCTATTAATAAAGGGTAAGATGACTATGCAAGAATGCTGCCGAGCCAAAATTGGATGGGATGATGCACTAACCACTGCCTTACAAGAAAAGTGGCTACTTTCCACGAATCTAAGTGTCCTAGAATCCCTAAAATTTCCTCGCAATACCTGAAAGGCTAACCAACCTATTAAGCTACATGTGTTTTGTGACGCCTCAGGAAAGGCTTATAGCACTATAGCGTATTTGGTAACAAATGAGCAGGCAACACTGCTTACATCTAAAGCTAGAGTGGCACCGTTAAAGAAGTGGTCACTGCCAGATCTAGAATTAACCGCTCTACTGGTAGGAGTTAGATTGGCTCATTATATGACCAAAACCTTAAGTACCATCCATTTTGAAGAAATAGTGGTATGGTCAATTAATGAGGCAGTATTGCAGTGGGTGAGATATAATAGTAATAAAACTCCATACAGGAATAACCGGATTTAGGAAATACGAGAGTTGTCAGCAGGGTGCACACTAAGATATGTACTCACCAAAGAGAATCCATCTGACTACCTCTCCAGAGGCCTGATTTTACGGTAATTAGCTGAAGCCGAGATGTAGTTCAATGGACCTCGGTGGCTAGTCAGTGACTAGTGACCAAAACAAAGAGCCCAAACCGAAAAATAACGGATGAATTTGGAAAATCTCTCTAAGAAACATGAAAATGATCTAGGTCTCTGGATTGACCAAGACAGTTATTGCATATTAAGGTGCAGGGTCCGCTTTCAGCATGTCAAAATAGACTTGGAAGTAAAAATTAAAAGTTTCTTCCCTGTCATCACAGTAAGCAAGCTGATTGTGCTACACAGACACGAACATGGCACTTTACATGGTGGGGGTTCTAGATACACTCACCAATCTAAGACTAAAGTTCTGGCTTCCTCAAGGTTCAGACTGTAAAGTCTATAATAAAATCCTGTGTAATCTGTTGGAGGTGTGATGCGCGGGTGTGTCCTTATCCAGGACCTCCACCTCTCCTTAAGGAATGAGTTGTCCACCTTCGTCCTTTTGATACCACTGGTGTAGACTACACAGGAGCTCTAACAGGAGCTCTAACACAGGAGCTCTAACACAGGAGCTCAAACAGGAGCTCTTGGGAGCCCCAGTGGCTCTGTGGATAGCACACTGGACACATAATTCTGTGGCTCGGGTTCAATTTCCGGTGCCGGCGAGAAACAATGGGAAGAGATTCTTTCACCCTGATGCGCCTGTTACCTAGGAGTAAATAGGTAACTGGGATTTAGACAGCTGTTACAGGCTGCTTCCTGTGTGTGTGTGTGTGTGTGTGTGTGTGTGTGTGTGTGTGTGTGTGTGTGTGTGTACTCACCTATTTGTACTCACCTATTTGTGCTTGCGGGGGTTGAGCTTTGGCTCTTTGGTCCCGCCTCTCAACTGTCGATCAACTGGTGTACAGATTCCTGAGCCTACTGGGCTCTATCATATCTACATTTAAAACTGTGTATGGAGTCAGCCTCCACCACATCACTACCTAATGCATTCCATCTGTTAACTACTCTGACACTGAAAAAGTTCCTTCTAACGTCTCTGTGGCTCATGTGGGTACTCAGTTTCCACCTGTGTCCCCTTGTTCGCGTCCCACCAGTGTTGAATAGTTTATCCTTGTTTACCCGGTCGATTCCTCTGAGGATTTTGTAGGTTGTGATCATGTCTCCCCTTATTCTTCTGTCTTCCAGTGTCGTAAGGTGCATTTCCCGCAGCCTTTCCTCGTAACTCATGCCTCTTAGTTCCGGGACTAGTCTAGTGGCATACCTTTGGACTTTTTCCAGCTTCGTCTTGTGCTTGACAAGGTACGGGCTCCATGCTGGGGCCGCATACTCCAGGATTGGTCTTACATATGTGGTGTACAAGATTCTGAATGATTCCTTACACAGGTTCCTGAACGCTGTTCTGATGTTAGCCAGCCTCGCATATGCCGCAGACGTTATTCTTTTTATGTGGGCTTCAGGAGACAGGTTTGGTGTGATATCAACTCCTAGATCTTTCTCTCTGTTCGTTTCATTAAGTACTTCATCTCCTATTCTGTATCCTGTGTTTGGCCTCCTATTTCCACCACCTAGTTTCATTACTTTGCATTTACTCGGGTTGAACTTCAACAGCCATTTGTTGGACCATTCACTCAGTCTGTCTAGGTCATCTTGTAGCCTCCTACTATCGTCCTCAGTTTCAATCCTCCTCATAATTTTTGCATCATCGGCAAACATTGAGAGAAACGATTCTATACCCTCTGGAAGATCATTTACATATATCAGAAACAGTATAGGTCCAAGGACTGACCCCTGCGGTACTCCACTCGTAACGTCTCGCCAATCTGAGACCTCACCCCTCACACTGACTCGTTGTCTCCTGTTACTTAGGTACTCCTGTATCCAACGGAGTACCTTCCCTTTCACTATAGCCTGCATCTCCAGTTTTTTCACTAGCCTCTTGTGTGGCACTGTGTCAAAGGCTTTCTGACAATCCAAAAATATGCAGTCTGCCCACCCTCCTCTTTCTTGCCTTATTTTTGTTGCCTGGTCGTAGAATTCAAGTAACCCTGTGAGGCAGGACCTGCCATCCCTGAATCCATGTTGATGCTGTGTTACAAAGTTCTTTCGCTCCAGGTGCTTCACTAGCTTTCTTCGCACAATCTTCTCCATCATCTTGCATGGTATGCAGGTTAGGGACACTGGTCTGTAATTCAGTGTGTGTGTGTGTGTGTGTGTGTGTGTGTGTGTGTGTGTGTGTGTGTGTGTGTGTGTGTGTGTGTGTGTGTGTGTGTGTGTGTGTGTGTGTGTGTGTGTGTGTGTGTGTGTGTGTGTGTGTGTGTGTGTGTGTGTGTGTGTGTGTGTGTGTGTGTGTGTGTGTGTGTGTGTGTGTGTGTGTGTGTGTGTGTGTGTGTGTGTGTGTGTGTGTGTGAGTGAGTGTGTGTGCGTGCGTGTGAGTGTTTGTACTCACCTAGTTTTTGTTTGCAGAGGTTGAGCTCTGGCTGTTTGGTCCTGCCTCTCAACCATCAATCAACAGGTGTACAGATTCCTGAGCCTATTGGGCTCTATCATATCTACACTTGAAACTGTGTATGAGTCAGCCTCCACCATCACATCCTAATGCATTCCATTTGTCAACCACTCTGACACTAAAAAAGTTCTTTCTAATATCTCTGTGGCTCATTTAGGCACTCAGTTTCCACCTGTGTCCCCTTGTGCGTGTGCCCCTTGTGTTAAATAGCCTGTCTTTATCTACCCTATCAATTCCCTTCAGAACCTTGAATGTGGTGATCATGTCCCCCCCTAACTCTTCTGTCTTCCAGCGAAGTGAGGTTTAATTTCCGTAGTCTCTCCTCGTAGGTCATACCTCTCAGCTCGGGTACTAGTCTGGTGGCAAACCATTGAACCTTTTCCAGTTTAGTCTTATCCTTGACTAGATATGGACTCCATGCTGGGGCTGCATACTCCAGGATTGGCCTGACATATGTGGTATACAAAGTTCTGAATGATTCTTTACACAAGTTTTAGAATGCCGTTCGTGTGTTGGCCAGCCTGGCATATGCCGCTGATGTTATCCTCTTAATATGTGATACAGGAGACAGGTCTGGCGTGATATCAACCCCCAAGTCTTTTTCTTTCTCTGACTCCTGAAGAATTTCCTCTCCCAGATGATACCTTGTGTCTGGCCTCCTGCTCACTACACCTATCTTCATTACATTACATTTGGTTGGGTTAAACTCTAACAACCATTTGTTCGACCATTCCTTCAGCTTGTCTAGGTATTCTTGAAGCCTCAAACAGTCCTCTTCTGTCTTAATCCTACTCATAATGTTGGCATCGTCCGCAAACATTGAGAGAAATGAATCTATACCCTCCGGGAGATCATTTACATATATCAGAAACAAGATAAGACCGAGTACAGAGCCCTGTGGGACTCCACTGGTGACTTCACGCCAATCGGAGGTCTCACCCCTCACCGTAACTCTCTGCTTCCTATTGCTAAGATACTCCCTTATCCACTGGAGCACCTTACCAGCTACACCTGCCTGTCTCTCCAGCTTATGTACCAGCCTCTTATGCAGTACTGTGTCAAAGGCTTTCCGACAATCCAAGAAAATGTAGTCCGCCCAGCCCTCTCTTTCTTGCTTAATCTTTGTCACCTGGTCGTAGAATTCTATTAAGCCAGACAGGCAAGATTTACCCTCCCTGAACACTTGTTGGCGATTTGTCACGAAGTCCCTTCTCTCCAGATGTGTTTCCAGGTTTTTTCTCACGATCTTCTCCATCACCTTGCATGGTATACAAGTCAAGGACACTGGCCTGTAGTTCAGTGACTCTTGCATGTCACCCTTTTTGTATATTGGGACCACATTCGCCGTCTTCCATATTTCTGGTAGGTCTCCCGTCTCCAGTGACTTACTTTACACTATGGAGAGTGGCAAGCAAAGTGCCTCTGCACACTCTTTCAGTACCCATGGTGAGATCCCGTCTGGATCAACAGCCTTTCTAACATCCAGATCCAGCAGGTGTCTCTTGACCTCCTCTCTCGTAATTTCGAACTCTTCCAAGGCCGCCTGGTTTACCTCCCTTTCTCCTAGCACAGTGACCTCACCTTGTTCTATTGTGAAGACCTGGAACCTCTTGTTGAATTCTTCATACACTTCTTTGTCATTCTCTGTATACCTGTCCTCGCCTGTTCTAAGTTTCAATACCTGTTTTTTCACTGTTGTTTTCCTTCTGATGTGACTGTGGAGTAGCTTTGGTTCGGTCTTGGCTTTGTTTGCTATATCATTTTCAAAACTTTTCTCTGCTTCTTTTCTCACCCTGACGTACTCATTCCTGGTTCTCTGGTATCTCTCTCTCTGGTTTCTGGTGTTCTGTTATTCCGGTAGCTCCTCCACGCCCTTTTGTTCACTTTCTTCGCTTCCATACATGCCCTATTATACCATGGATTCTTCTGTTGCTTCTCGGATTTTTCCCTTTGGGCTGGGATGAACCTGTTTACTGCCTCCTGACACTTTTGGGTAACATAGTCCATCATACCTTGTGCAGACTTATCTCTGAGGTCTGTGTCCCAAGGTATTTCCCTTATGAAACTTCTCATCTGTTCAAAATTCCCCTTTCGGTATGCCAGCTTTTTTATTCCTAGTTCCTTTTAGGGGGAGATAATTCCTAGCTCTATCAGATACTCAAAGTTTAATACACTGTGATCACTCATTCCCAAGGGCTCTTCCATCTTAACTTCCCTTATATCCCACTCATTTAGGGTAAATATCAAATCAAGCATTGCTGGTTCATCTTCTCCTCTCATTCTTGTTGGGTCCTTGATGTGCTGGCTTAGAAAGTTTCTTGTTGCCACGTCCAGCAGCTTAGCTCTCCATGTTTCTGGTCCTCCATGCGGGTCTCTGTTCTCCCAATCTATCTTCCCATTGTTGAAGTCTCGGATAAATAGTAGTCCAGATCCATTCCTGCTACCAACAGAAGCTGCTCTTTCTATTATGTTAATGGTGGCCATGTTGTTTCTATCATATTCCTGTCTGGGTCTTCTGTCATTTGGTGGTGGATTATATATGACTACGACTATAATTTTTTCCCTCCAGTTGTTATGGTACCTGCTATGTAGTCACTGAAACCTTCACAGCCCTGAATAACCATCTCCTCAAAATCCCAGCCTTTTCTTACTAGCAGAGCTACACCACCACCACCTCTTCCTTTCCTCTCTTTCCTCATAACATAATAGTCCTGTGGGAACACTGCATTTGTTATCACTTTCATTAGCTTTGTTTCTGTGAGGGCTATTATGTCTGGGTTTTCCTTTAGTACCCATTCTCCAAGTTCATTTGCTTTATTTGTAATTCCATCTATGTTAGTGTACATTGCTTTGAGGCTCAGTTTCTTCTGTCTCTTCTCAAATCGCCTCCTTGGTGAGTGTTCTGCTCGTGGGGGAAGCTGTTCCATGGGTGTGAGGACCTGTGAGATGGATAACAGGGTCTCACAGGATACTGGAATGAGGGGCGGGGGATCCAGTGAAGGGGGAGGGACAGGGAGGGTATGGGGTGAAAGGGGAGTGTGGACAGAAAGGAAAGGGGGGGAGGGGGGACTCGGCGGGAGGATGGGAGGAGGGCAGGGGTAGAAAGGTGGGAATTGGGTGTGGGGGGAGGGAAATTTGGCTGAACATTTGAATGGGGGGCAGGGAGGGTTTGAGGTAGGGGGGTTTTCTAAGCAGAGGAGTGTGTGTGTGTGTGTGTGTGTGTGTGTGTGTGCGTGTGTGTGTACTCACCTATATGTACTCACCTATATGTGCTTGCAGGATCGAGCATTGACTCTTGGATCCCGCCTTTCTAGCTATCGGTTGTTTACAGGAATGACTCCTGTCCCATTTCCCTATCATACCTAGTTTTAAAAGTATGAATAGTATTTGCTTCCACAACCTGTTCCCCAAGTGCATTCCATTTTTCTACTACTCTCACGCTAAAAGAAAACTTCCTAACATCTCTGTGACTCATCTGAGTTTCCAGTTTCCACCCATGTCCCCTCGTTCTGTTATTATTACGTGTGAACATTTCATCTATTTCCACTTTGTCAATTCCCCTGAGTATTTTATATGTCCCCTATCATATCTCCTCTCTCCTCTCTCTAGTGTCGTAAGGTTCAGTTCCTTCAGCCGCTCTTCATATCCCATCCCTCGTAACTCTGGGACAAGCCTCGTCGCAAACCTCTGAACCTTCTCTAGTTTCTTTATGTGTTTCTTCAGGTGGGGGCTCCATGATGGCGCGGCATACTCTAAGACGGGTCTCACGTAGGCAGTGTAAAGCGCCCTAAAAGCTTCCTCATTTAGGTTTCTGAATGAAGTTCTAATTTTCGCCAGTGTAGAGTACGCTGCTGTCGTTATCCTATTTATATGTGCCTCAGGAGTTAGATTAGGTATCACATCCACTCCCAGGTCTCTTTCTCGAATCGTTACAGGTAGGCTGTTCCCCTTCATTGTGTACTGTCCCTTTGGTCTCCTGTCACCTGATCCCATTTCCATAACTTTACATTTACTGGTGTTAAACTCCAGTAGCCATTTCCCTGACCATCTCTGCAGCCTGTTTAAGTCCTTTTGGAGGATCCTACAATCCTCGTCTGTCACAACTCTTCTCATTAATTTTGTGTCATCTGCAAACATTGACATGTATGATTCCACTCCTGTAAACATATCATTTACGTAAATTAGAAAGAGGATTGGTCCCAGCACCGATCCTTGAGGTACTCCACTTGTTACTGTTCGCCAGTCCGACTTTTCGCCCCTTACCATTACCCTCTGGCTCCTTCCTGTTAGGTAGTTCTTCACCCATACTAGGGCCTTTCCGCTTACTCCTGCCTGCCTCTCAAGTTTGTATAGCAGTCTCATGTGCGGTACCGTATCAAAGGCCTTTTGGCAGTCAAGAAATATGCAGTCTGCCCAGCCTTCTCTGTCCTGCCTTATCCTTGTTACTTTATCATAGAATTCTAAAAGGTTTGTTAGGCATGATTTCCCTGTCCAGAACCCATGTTGGTGCTTGTTTACAAACCCAATGCTCTCCAGGTGCTCAACAAGTCTTAGCCTAATTATTCTTTCAAGTATTTTGCAGGGGATGCTTGTCAGTGATACGGGTCTGTAGTTAAGTGCCTCCTCCCTATCACCTTTTTTGAAAATCGGTACGACATTTGCCTCCTTCCAGCAACTGGGCAATTCTCCCGACATAAGTGACTCATTAAAGATCATTGCCAGAGGCACGCTGAGAGCCTGCGCTGCCTCTTTAAGTATCCACGGTGATACTTTGTCTGGTCCAACAGCTTTATTTGCATCCAGTGTTGTCAACTGTTTCATTACATCCTCTGCTGTCACCTCTATATCTGTCTTTCATCTTGGGTAATCTCTTCTAACAATGGGAGCTGCTCAGGCTCGGTTGTGAACACTCCATGGAATTTTGCATTCAGTACCTCGCAGATTTCCTTGTCGCTTTCTGTATATGCCCCTTCTGTTTTCCTCAGTCTTGTCACTTGGTCATTTACCGACATCTTCCTTCTTATATGGCTATGTAGTAATTTTGGTTGCTTTTTCGCTTTGACTGCAATATCATTATCATAATTTCTTTCCGACACTCGTCTTATGTTAATGTAATCATTCCTAGCTCTGTTACATCTAATCCTGTTGTCCTCTGTCCTTTGTCTTCTGTACTTCCTCCACTCCCTCCTGCTTCTCACCTTTGCTTCCTGACACTGTCTATTAAACCATGGGTTATTATATGCCCTCCTGCTTTTTTCCTTTATTGTTGGAATAAATCTATCTTCAGCCACCTTGCATTTCAATATGACTTGGTTCATCATACCTTGCACTGTTTTTCCTCTAAGTTCTTCCTCCCACTGCACTTCTCCCAGGTAGTCCCTTATCCTTCTGTAGTCCCCTTTTATGTAATCAAGTCTCCTTTCCCGGACCTCTTGTCCTTTGGTCACAATTTTAAACTCCATCATGTAGTCAAAGACTAGGACACAATGGTCACTAGCTCCTAGTGGTATTTCATGTTCCAACTGCTCGATGTCTTCTACATTCTGAGTGATAATAAGATCTAATAGGCTGGGCGTATCCCCTCCTCTTTCCCTAGTATCTTCTTTCACATGCTGTGTTAGGAAATTCCTGTCAATAACGTCTACCAGCTTCGCTCCCCAGGTCTCCTCCCCGCCATGGGGATTCCTCGTTTCCCAATCTATCTCTCCGTGATTTAGGTCCCCCATGACCAGCAGCTTCGCTCTCATTCTATGTGCTAAAGTTGCTGCCCTCTGCAGTTCATCCATACATGTCTTGTTGCTGTCCTCGTACTCCTGCCTGGGCCTTCTACTGTTTGGTGGGGGATTGTAGAGTATCATGATTACAATCTTCTTCCCATCCACTGTCAGAGTTCCATGTATGAAGCTTGTGCTTTCATGGTACCCGGATTTTCCAGCTCATCAAACTTCCATTTCCGCTTTATTAGTAGTGCCACTCCTCCTCCCTGTCTCTGTGTCCTTTCTTTTCTTATCACCTGGTACCCCTCTGGAAAGATTGCATCCGAGATCATGCCATTTATTTTAGTTTCCACTATTGCCACTATGTCTGGGTCTGCCTCACTAACTCTTTCTTTTATCTCTTCTGCTTTATTGGCTACCCCATCAGCATTGGTGTACCAAACCTTGAGACTCTTCTTGGAAACTCGGGTGTCAGAGTTCCCCCCTTTCACCAGGGGTCTGGGGGGAACTGGGGGGTGTCTGGGGGGCAAGTGGGGGCTGTGGGGGTGAGTGGGGGGGTGCCTGGGAGTGCCTGGTAGGCAAATGGGGTCTGGGCATCTAGGGGGGTAGGAAGGGCATAATGGGTCTGAAAGTTAGGGGTCTGAATAGCATAGGGGGGTTGAGAAATAGAGTGAGACTGAGATTCAGATAGAGGTTGAGAGGTTGGGGGGGAGAGGGATACTGAGGGCGGAGAGCTGAGATGAGAATGGAGCATGGGTGCTGGGAGTGGAAGAGAGGGTATATTAGTTAGGGGGGAATCGGGGGTAGGTGGGGGTTTTGGGGTAGAAGAGGGGAAGAGGTAGATGGGGGAAGGTGTTAGGGGGTCACAAGGTGAGGGGGTTAAATGTGGGCTGGAGGTGCATAGGAGGGGTGAGGGTTGGGTGGGGTTTGGGGGTGAGTGGAAGAGGGGTGCAGTGGAAGCTGGGATGGAGTAGATGGAATTGAAGTCAATGGGGTAGAAGGGGCAGGGGAGTAGGAAGGGGTATTTGGGGAGGGGGGATGGGAAGGTGGGTTTGGGGAGGGCATGGCTTGACCCACTGGGGTCGCTGACAAGTGTGATGTAGCAGGGGCAGGGGAATCGTTGGGGAGGTGCAAATGTGGAAGGGACAGGGGGGTTTTGGGAGGCTGAGGCAGGGGGGATGTATAGGAGGGCTGAGTTGGGGAGGATGCGACCTGGGAGGTGACCTGGGAGGTGGCCTGGGAGGTGACCTGGGATGTGACCTGGGAGGTGAGACTACCTGAGAGGCTAGTTCGGTGTCGTTGTTGCCATCTATTCTTGTGGGCTATTTGCTCATCTTTCGTCATAAACCTCTCTATAAGCACATTGTAATGGGTTTCACTTCCTCTGAGTAAATGCTTGGTCCTCATTATGTACTCCACTGCCTCCTCATTGGAGAATTGCACCAGAACAGGTCTATTCTTGGTACAATTGTAAGGTCCAACCCGGCGATTGATATCCACCTCGTGTTCTGCCATTCCTGCTCCAATACACCTCAATATCTCGTGCAATTCGTATTTTTCTGTTTCTATTCTCTCTTGTCTTGTTGGTGCCCCAGATTCGAATAATCCATGTATTATAATAGACCGTCTCCTCAGTAATTCATTGTCATGCTGGTAGCCTGTCCCCTGGGGATTCCCCATCCCAACCGCATTCACTAACCTATCCCCCACTAGTCCTCTGTCCTTAGCCATGCTGCTAATCCTTCCTAATTCGTTTGTGATACGAGCACATTCCCTCTCCCAGTCCTCTCTTCCCTTCCTAATCTCTTCCTGAACATAGAGCATAAGTTCTTGTTTCTGCCTTCCCCTACAAGTCATTGCAGTAACAATCTAGCCAAAAAGGCGCTCCTCAATACCTTGCACAATCTGCTAACACAATAGGTGAGTGAATCTCCAATCGTCATCCCACGTGGTGGTAGAAGGGTTGCTGCCGGAGCTGAGGTCACGCGGTCAGAGGTCGGTGAGGTCTGTTTCCACACTGCACACTGACACTGCACACTATTTTGAATTACGCTAATTAAACTGTTTTTCTTCACTACCTTATGGCTCTGGTCAAAACCCAAGGTTTTTTCATTCACTTGTACACTCTTTTTCACTTCGAGGTTGCCTGATTACCCCTCCCACTCCACTAGTGAACCAGGAGCTCCCAACCCCACGTCCACCCAACACGATGGTCACAAGACAAGTAGTGTGTGTGTGTGTGTGTGTGTGTGTGTGTGTGTGTGTGTGTGTGTGTGTGTGTGCGTGTGTGTGTGTGTGTGTGTGTGTGTGTGTGTGTGTGTGTGTGTGTGTGTGTGTGTGTGTGTGTGTGTGTGTGTGTATGTACTCACCTAGTTGTGCTTGCGGGGGTTGAGCTCTGGCTCTTTGGTCCCGCCTCTCAACTGTTAATCAACAGGTGTACAGGTTCCTGAGCTTATTGGGCTCTATCATATCTGCACTTGAAACTGTGTATGGAGTCAGCTTCCACCGCATTACTTCCTAATGCATTCCATTTGTCAACCACTCTGACACTAAAAAAGTTCTTTCTAATATCTCTGTGGCTCATTTGGGCACTCAGTTTCCACCTGTGTCCCCTAGTGCGTGTTCCCCTTGTATTAAATAGCTTGTCTTTATCAACCCTGTCGATTCCCTTGAGAATCTTGAATATGGTGATCATGTCCCCCCTAACTCTTCTGTCTTCCAGCGAAGTGAGGTTTAATTCCTGTTGTCTCTCCTCGTAGCTCATACCTCTCAGCTCAGGTACTAGTCTAGTGGCAAACCTTTGAACCTTTTCCAGTTTAGTCTTATGCTTGACTGGATATGGACTCCATGCTGGAGCTGCATACTCCAGGATTGGTCTGACATATGTGGTATATAATGTTCTGAAAGATTCCTTACACAAGTTTCTAAAGGCCATTATTATGTTAGCCAACCTGGCATATGCTGCTGATGTTATCCTCTTGATATGAGCTTCAGGGGACTGGTCTAGCGTGATATCAACCCCCAGGTCTTTCTCTCTCTCTCTGACTCTTGAAGTATCTCATCTCCCAAGTGATACCTTGTATCTGGTCTCCTGCTTCCAACCCCTATCTTCATTACATTACATTTGCTTGGGTTAAACTCTAACAGCCATTTGTTCGACCATTCCTGCAGCTTGTCCAGGTCTTCTTGAAGTCTCAAGCTGTCCTCCTCTGTCTTAATCCTTCTCATAATTTTGGCGTCGTCAGCAAACATTGAGAGGAATGAGTCTATTCCCTCTGGGAGATCATTTACGTATATCAGAAACAGGATAGGTCCAAGCACAGAGCCCTGTGGGACTCCACTGGTGACTTCACGCCATTCTAAGGTCTTACCCCTCACTGTAACTCTCTGCTTCCTATTGCTTAGGTACTCCCTTATCCACTGGAGCGTCCTTCCAGTTACTCCTGCCTGTTTCTCCAGCTTATGCATCAACCTTTTATAGGGTACTAGGTCAAAGGCTTTCCGACAGTCCAAAAAAATGCAGTCCGCCCATCCTTCTCTTTCTTGCTTAATCTTTGTCACCTGATCGTAGAATTCTATCAAGCCTGTAAGGCAAGATTTACCCTCCCTGAAACCATGTTGATGGGTTGTCACGAAGTCTCTTCTCTCCAGATGTGTTACTAGGTTTTTTCTCACAATCTTCTCCATCACCTTGCATGGTATACAAGTTAAGGACACTGGCCTGTAGTTCAGTGTCTCTTGTCTGTCACCCTTTTTGTATATTGGTACTACATTAGCAGTCTTCCATATTTCTGGTAGGTCTCCCGTTTCCAGTGACCTACTATACACTATGGAGAGTGTCAAACAAAGTGCTCCTGCACACTCTCTCAATACCCATGGTGAGATTCCGTCCGGCCCAACAGCTTTTCTCACATCCAGCTCTAATAGGTGCTTCTTGATCTCATCTCTTGTAATTTCGAACCTTTCCAAGGTCACCTGGTTTGCTGCCACCTCTCCTAGCGCCGAGACTTCACCCTGTTCTATTGTAAAGACCTCCTGGAACCTTTTGTTGAGTTCTTCACACACCTCTTTGTCATTCTCTGTGTACCTGTCCTCGCCCACCCTAAGTTTCATCACCTGTTCCTTCACTGTTGTCTTCCTCCTGATGTGACTGTGTAGTAGCTTTGGTTCGGTCTTGGCTTTATTAGCTATATCATTTTCATACCTTTTCTCAGCTGCTCTTCTCACACTAACATACTCGTTACTGGTTCTCTGGTATCTCTCTCTACTTTCTGGTGTTCTGTTATTACGGAAGTTCCTCCATGCCCTTTTGTTCAGCTCCTTTGCTTTCATACATTCCCTATTAAACCACGGATTCTTCCTTTGCTTCTCTGTTTTTTTCCTGTCGGACTGGGACAAACCTGCTTACAGCCTCTTGACATTTTTGGGTGACATAGTCCATCATGTCTTGTACGAACTTGGTTCCGAGTTTTGTGTCCCAATGTATATCCCATAGGAATTTATTCATCTCCTCATAGTTTCCCTTTCGGTACGCCAGCCCTTTGTTTCCCAGTTCTTTTTTGGGTGTGATAATTCCTAGCTCAAGCAGGTACTCAAAGCTCAATACACTATGATCACTCATTCCCAATCGGGCTTCCTACTTAACTTCCATTATATCCGACTTATTTAGGGTAAATATCAGATCAAGCAAGGCTGGTTCATCCCCTCCTCTCACTCTTGTCGGTCCCTTGACGTGTTGACTTAAAAAGTTTCTTGTTGCCACATCCAGCAGCTTAGCTCTCCATGTGTCTGGGCCTCCATGTGGGTCTCTGTTCCCCAATCTATCTTCCCATGGTTGAAGTCTCCCATGATTAGTAGTCTGGATCCGTTCCTGCTAGCCGCAGAAGCTGCTCTCTCTATTATATTGATGGTGGCCAAGTTGTTTCTATCATATTCCTGTCTGGGTCTTCTGTCATTCGGTGGGGGATTATATATATCTACGACTATAATTTTCTGTCCTCCAGTTGCAATAGTGCCTGATATGTAGTCACTGAAACTTTCACAGTTCTGAATTACCATCTCTTCGAAACTCCATCCTTCTCTTAGTAGCAAAGCTACACCACCTCCTCCTCTCCCTTCTCTCTCTTTCCTCACTACATAGTAGCCCTGTGGAAACACTGCGTTTGTTATAGTTTTCGTTAGCTTAATATCTGTGAGTGCTATTATGTCTGGGTTTTCTTCTAGTGCCCATTCTCCGAGTTCACTTGTTTTGTTTGTAATCCCATCTGTGTTAGTGTACATTGCCTTGAAGCTCACTTTCTTCTGTTCATTTTCTTGTCCCTTTCTTGGCGAGCATTCTGCTGGTGTGGGAAGCTGTTCCGTGGGTGAGAAGATCTGTGAGGTGGTTTGTAGGGTCTCAGAGGATTTTGGGGTGGGGGGTGGGGGTTTAAGGGAAGGGGGGACAGGTAGGGTGTGGGTTAGGGGGAGATAGGGGGGGACATGGGGGATACGGGGTGAGGGGGGAGGAGGGATAGGGAGAGTATGGGATGAAGGGGAAGGAGAGACAGGGGGGGAAAGGTGGGAGGGGGGACATGACAGGAATGGGGAGACAGAATCAGAATGGGGTGGGGGGGGGGGAGGGTGGGGGGGGGGGGGGGTGGGGGCAGGTAGGGTGAGGGGAAGGGAGGGTTTCTATGCAGATGGGGGTGGTGGTGTTGCCCTCCCCTCTGGTGTTTCTGGGATGCTGGTCTTGGGTTCCCCTCTTGTCTCTAGGGCTGTTGTGTTGGGGGCTGTGATTTCCTGGTTTGCTCCTCTCTCCCTGCGCTTCCTCCTTGCCTCTGCTGCTCTGGCTCTCTCCTCCTTCGTCCTGTCCCTCTGCAGGAATACATTTTTGTATCCCTCCACATGCTGCAGACGACTCTTCCTTTCGAAAATATCCTCCTCCGAGGTTTCGTTTGTAAACACCACCTTTACAAGTCGGTTTCTGTCCTTGTTGTACCAGCCCAACCAGCCCAAGAGAGAGAGAGCAAGAGAGAGAGAGAGAGAGCAAGAGAGAGAGAGAGAGAGAGAGAGAGAGAGAGAGCAAGAGAGAGAGATAGAGAGAGAGAGAGAGAGAGAGAGAGAGAGAGAGAGAGAGAGAGAGAGAGAGAGAGAGAGAGAGAGAGAGAGAGAGAGAGAGAGAGAGAGAGAGAGAGAGAGAGAGAGAGAGAGAGAGAGAGAGAGAGAGAGAGAACATGTGTGTGCATGTGTGCGCGTGGGATGGGGTTAAGAGGAGATGTGATGTTGTCTGCAGATTACGGCAGGTAAGAGAAGGGGTAAGGTGGATTATGAGTGAGGATTTTATCCCCTTTCCACGAAAGGTGTTAATCCCTTCTAACCTGACTGGACGTATGTGTGAGTTCGTGCGTGTGCGTGTGTTTGTTTTTGCGTGTGCGTGCGTGTGTGCTTGCAAACGTATGTGTGCGTGCGTGCGTGTGTGTGTGCGTGTGTTACGGAGGTCCTGTAAAATGTCAACCACTTCCCAAATTGAGCCACTTTGATATTTTAAATGTATCTGATACTGAACAAGAATTTGGTAATATTTTACCTCTGTACACCTGAAGAATTGAGCAGAATTTGTGTGTGCGTTTTTGCGTGTGCGTGTGTGTGTGCATGCAAACGTATGTGGGCATGCGTGCGTGCGTGTGTCACGAGTTCCCGTAAGCGTCAACTTCTACCAAAATGAGCCACTTTGAGATTTTTTAAATATATATGCTATCCTGAACAAGAATTTGATAATATTTTACCGTGCACTGTACACCTGATTAATTAACCAGAGAGGGGTACATACCAGTCTGCCTTTCCGCTCACACAACTAGATGAGTAATGATGATGTCTGGTTGATGGTGCTCTGTTGTCGCCTTCCACTTGGTGATTCACTAAGTGCTAGTAGATTGATGATGGCGGTTCTTCTCTATCTACACAAAACTCTGGAGTCATTCACTGTATCGTTGTGTTACAATTCACTAATTTACTTTACCACTGATCAGTCACCACCCAACAAACACAATCAGGCAGTTCCACGGCGGGTCGTCCCACCTGGCTGTAAGCTCAGGTCGCTCCATGCGGTCCTCCACACTTATATGCACCTGTGATGCCACTAGCTCCACTTTGGTTTCTTCGCACTATCGCTAGCGATATGACTATGCTATGTACGTGTATGAGTGTATGTGTGTGTGTGTTTGTGTGTGTGTGTGTGTGTGTGTGTGTGTGTGTGTGTGTGTGTGTGTGTGTGTGTGTGTGTGTGTGTGTGTGTGTGTGTGTGTGTGTGTGTGTGTGTGTGTGTACTCACCTATTTGTACTCACCTATTTGTGCTTGCAGGATCGATCATTGACTCTTGGATCCCGCCTTTCCAGCTATCGGTTGTTTACAGCAATGACTCCTGTCCCATTTCCCTATCATTCCTAATTTTAAAAGTATGAATAGAGTTTGCTTCCACAACCTGTTCCCCAAGTGCATTCCATTTTTCCACTACTCTCACGCTAAAAGAAAAGTTCTTAACATCTCTGTGACTCATTTGAGTTTCCAGTTTCCATCCATGTCCCCTCGTTCTATTATTATTACGTGTGAACATTTCATCTATTTCCACTTTGTCAATTCCCCTGAGTATTTTATATGTCCCTATCATATCTCCTCTCTCTCTTCTTTTCTTTAGTGTCGTAAGGTTCAGTTCCTTCAGACGCTCTTCATATCCCATCCCTCGTAACTCTGGGACAAGCCTCGTCGCAAACGTCTGAACCTTCTCCAGTTTCCTTATGTGTGTCTTCAGGTGGGGTGTCCATGATGGCGCAGCATACTCTAAGACGGGTCTCACGTAGGCAGTGTAAAGCGCCCTAGAAGCCTCCTCACTTAGGTTGCTGAATGAAGTTCTAATTTTCGCCAGTGTAGAGTACGCTGCTGTCGTTATCCTATTTATATGTGCCTCAGGAGTTAGATTAGGTGTCACATCCACTCCCAGGTCCCTTTCTCGAATCGTTACAGGTAGGCAGTTCCCCTTCATTGTGTACTGTCCCTTTAGTCTCCTATCACCTGATCCCATTTCCATAACTTTACATTTACTGGTGTTGAACTCCAGTAGCCATTTCCCTGACCATCTCTGCAACCTGTTCAAGTCCTCTTGGAAGATCCTACAATCCTCGTCTGTCACAACTCTTCTCATTAATTTTGCGTCATCCGCAAACATTGACATGTATGATTCCACTCCTGTAAACATATCATTTACGTAAATTAGAAAGAGGATTGGTCCCAGCACCGATCCTTGAGGTAGTCCACTTGTTACTGTTCGCCAGTCCGACTTCTCGCCCCTTACCATTACCCTCTGGCTCCTTCCTGTTAGGTAGTTCTTCACCCATGCTAGGGCCTTTCCGCTTACTCCTGCCTGCCTCTCAAGTTTGTATAGCAGTCTCATGTGCGATACTGTATCAAAGGCCTTTTGGCAGTCAAGAAATATGCAGTCTACCCAGCCTTCTCTGTCCTGCCTTATACTTGTTACTTTATCATAGAATTCTAAAAAGTTTGTTAGGCATGATTTCCCTGTCCAGAACCCATGTTGGTGCTTGTTTACAAATCCAATGCTCTCCAGGTGCTCAACAAGTCTTAGCCTAACCATGGGTTATTATATTCACTCCTGCTTTTTTCCTTTACTGTTGGAATAAATCTCTCTTCAGCCTCCTTGCATTTCCATATAACTTGGTTCATCATACCTTGCACTGTTTTTCCTCTAAGTTCTTCCTCCCACTGCACTTCTCCCAGGTGTGTGTGTGTGTGTGTGTGTGTGTGTGTGTGTGTGTGTGTGTGTGTGTGTGTGTGTGTGTGTGTGTGTGTGTGTGTGTGTGTGTGTGTGTGTGTGTACTCACCTAATTGTGATTGAAGGGGTTGAGCTCTGGTTCTTTGGTTCAGCCTCT